>NC_047039.1:90198687-90307221 GCF_011762595.2 Tursiops truncatus
TAATGAACTTAACATTCCCTGACACCTGGGCTTAAAATTAATTTCGGACTAATGCTGTTTAGTCAATCCCGGCCCAAGACACTGACATATAGCAGCCGTTTCATTGCCATTCCCTGCTTTTTCCTGCTGGGTTGAGCCCATTGGCAATGGACTTGGGAGATATTTGCTTCTGTCTGTCCCTGAAGTGTCAGGGTTGGAACTTCAGACTTCTAAATGGATTTGGGCAAATATTTTCTTCCCAGGATTGCCCTTCAATCCTCCAACCTCAGGTCCCTTGTCAAGCTCCTTGGCAGTGATAAAAGTGTCGTCCAGGGGATGGGCAGTCATCCCCATTGCTGAATGGTGAGGCAAACAGCCAGAGGAAGACAGATGCTCATGCCAGGAAGACCAGCCACGTGCCAGCTCCCCCTTGACTGAGTCCCTGTGTGTCCTGGAATGAGGTATAGCCACGTGGCTGGGAGAAAGCTTGGCTCTCAGAGGTCCTCAGTGCCTTGCTCTCCAGCTCTAGGCTGAAAACAGAACTTGACCTCCAACAGTCATCATACCTATCTCTGTCTTTGAGAATCTCTTCTTTTTCAAGTGCTTTCCTTGTTTTCTATTATTTAGCAAGACTGTGAGGCAAGGATGATTATTTCTGTGTTACAGATGGAGAAACTGAGGCTTGGGAATCCTTTGCCCCTGTTGGAAGAGTTGGTCTGTGGTAGACTTGAGATGTGAACACAGGTATGCCCGACCCCAAGGCCTGCACTGGGTCTTCTTCTCTACACACAGTGAACCAGGAAGCAATGAAACCAGTTGCATGCAGTCTGAGGGAAGAGCATTTGCTGAGCAGATGCCTGGGTACACTGGCCAAATGCCATGGGACTATGGCTTTTTCTTGGTGGTGTGGCAATCTCGAGAAAGTACTCCATGGCCAAAGTGCTTTCACCACGAGCCACTTTGTTGTTCTCTTTGTGAGAATTCAGCGAAGGAGCCGTAGAGATTCACCTGTGGCTCCTGCTTTCTATGCCCTAGCAACCCAGGAGAGCAATGCTGTTAAGCAGTATCCTCCGGGGACATATGGAACCTGCGGGAAGTCATGTGACCCTGGTTAATCAGCACCCAGGTACAATTCAGCTGTTTATGGGATCACGTAGATTGACTTACTACTATCTCCAGACGATCTGTGTCCAAGTTTTCCAAGTTTTTTTTTTTTTTTCCTTTCAGTCTAAGAGTTACACTACTAATGCCTCTTCCTCACTGGTTTTCAAGTTACACATCTAAGGTGTTGTTAAAGGCACCTCTGTGTTGTCCATGATTTGACCTGTCTTTCTCTCAAGCTTATCTCGACACTTATCCTTTGCAATTCATGCTCCAGCTGTACCAACATCCTGGTGTTTCCAGAAGCAGCCGTGCCGATCCAGGCCTTTGCTCTCGTTGATCTCTTTCCTTATTTAAAAAAAAATTTTTTGGCCGCACCGCTGGCATATGGGATCTTAGTTCCCCGCGCAGGGATCGAATCATGCCCCCTGCATTGGAAGCCTGGGATCTTAACCACTGGACCATCAGGGAAGTCCCGATCCCTTTCTTTAAAAAGCCCTTCCTCACCTCGTCTCCTTGCCTAGTCCTTGGACATCTCACAGGTCTCAGCTCAAAGACTCCCTTCCCCTGACATCTTTAGTCAGAGTTAGATTCTCCTTCCTTCTTTTAGATCCCATAGCATCTTGTAACACTGCTATATCCAGTTTTGGGAGTCGTCTGTCTCTCCTCCTTCTTCTGCATGAGGCTGTAGGAGCCTCAAGGGAGGAAATGTGTTTTATTGTTCTCTGAACACCCAGCACTTATCAGATAGCCTGACTCAATGGGAAACCTTTGGGACTTTAACCTCAGGGCAGGTTGGAATCTCAGGCAGGACGTCCGGGAAGGAGAAGAGATAGAAGCAGGTAGAAACAGCAGGAGGGAACTCACCAGCCTTTCTGATGGGCCCTCACTGTGGGATACAGTGCTTCCCAGCCCCAGGGCCAAACTGAGTAAAATGCAGGTGAAATGGACACTGGTAAATACAAACTTGATTCAAGCTTCCCAGGGGGGATGTGCTGCCTAGATTCAAGGGTCTTAGGTTTGGGTGGGGAAGGAGAGGTCAGGTCAAGACTCTGGGTGTGGGGTCCAGACTGTGTTGCGGGAAAGGGACTTTTGTTTCTGGAGGAGGAATATGTCAGGGCTTTGCAGGACAGCAGGGCCGGGCTAACCGTGGTGGCTTCTGTACCAAGATTCCCACTGCAAAGCAGAAAATGTGAGATAAAAGTCTCTTGAAATGGTCATGGTAAAAATAGAGCTACCATACGACCCAGCAGTCCCACTCCTGGGCACATACCCGGCGAAAACCGTAATCCAAAAAGATGCACGAACCCCAATGTTCACTGCAGCACTATTTACGATAGCCAGGTCATGGAAGCAACCTAAATGCCCATCAACAGAGGAATGGAGAAAGAAGATGTGGCACATATATACAATGGAATATTACTCAGCCATAAAAAAGAACAAAATAATGCCATTTGCAGCAACATGGAAGGACCTAGAGATTGTCATGCTGAGTGAAGTAAGTCAGACACAGAAAGACAAATATCATATGATATCACTTATATGTGGAATCTAAAAAAAAATGGGTACAAATGAACTTATTTACAAAACAGAAGTAGAGTCACAGATGTAGAAAACAAACTTATAGTTACCAGGGGAGAAGGCGGGGAGGGATACATTGGGAGATTGGGACTGACGTATACACACTACTATATAGAAAATAGATAACTAATAAGAACCTGCTGTATTGAGGGAACTCTACTCAATACTCTGTAATGGCCTGTATGGGAAAAAAAATCTTAAAAAAAATGGGGATATATGTATATGTATAACTGATTCACTTTGCTGTACACCTGAAACTAACACAACATTGTAAATCAACTATACACCAATAAAAATTAAAAAGAAAAAAAGGAAATGGCAATGGTTAAGAAAAAGCACAGGGGTGGCCAGGTGTCACTAATTGTTCAGCTGTTACTAATCCCTAATTCTCCACCTAGCTCAGTATCTCAATATACCTCTCAAACTCTCTCTTTCTCTCTCTCTCTCTCTCCCTCTCCCTCTCTCTCTCTCTCTCTCTCTCTCTATCTCTCTCACACACACACACACACACACACACACACACACACACACACACACACGCAACAGCAGTCCTACTGTTGGAATGTGCATCTTTATGAGAAATGATCCACCAGGGCAAGGTGAAGCCTGAAGCTATACCCACAGTCAGGGCTATGGGTTGGGCCAGCAAGCTCTAACAGCTAGACATAAATCACTTAGTGATAGAACATGGAAGAAGCCAACAGAAGGTAAAATAAGTATTCAGGAGCGGGGGCCTCACTATTAGTGAATTCTATGTGCCAGGCTGTGAGCTGAGTGCTTCAATACACAGCCGCACACCACTTTAATTAATATTTAATTGAAAAATTTGAGATAATTGTAGATTTATATATAGTTGTAAAAGAAAAATACAGAGACATCCTGTATACTCAGTTTCCCCCAATGGTATCATCTTACAAACCTGTAGTGTGATATCACAACTAGGATATTGTCTCTCTCTCTTTCTTTAAAAAAATGTTTTATTGGAGTATAGTTGATTTACAATGTTGTGTTAGTTTCTGCTGTACAGCAAAGTGAATCAGTTATACATACACATATATAGAATGTCATTGATACCATGGACTCATTTGTGTGTATATGGTTCTATGCAATTTTATCACACGTGTAGTTTGTGTATCTGCCACTGTTTTCATGATACACAACGGAGCCAACACCACAAGGATAGCTCTCGTTGCCCCTTTATAACCACACCCTCCCCCTAGTACCCTTTCTCAATCCTCAAAATACCCATGTGAGGCAACTAAGCCTCAGAGACTTACGTCATCTGTGACGTGTCATTGGATCAGTAAGCAGTGATGTTTTGATTCAGAAGTTTGTCCAAAAACGTACATCACTTTCATTTTCTTAATTTCTCATTTGTTCATTCATTCAACAAATATTTATTGAATGTCCGCTAGGTTCTAAGCACTCGTCTAGGGACTAGGATTTCTTCAGTAAAAGTATGACCAAGTCCCTGCTTCTCATGAAGCTGTCATTCATTCAAGTGTGAGTCAGACCACGGATGTGAAAACCCAATGTGTAATTTCAGGTGAGGACAATTGCTCTGAAGAACAACCGAGGAAGGGGGCGGAAGGATGGGCTCTACCGTCTGGGGTAAGGTGACCGAGAAGGCTGCTGTCAGGAAGGGAACTTCGAGAGCAGTCTTGACCAATGAGGAGTAGGGGACATTGGATTTCTAGGCGAAAGGAGGAGGGCAATCACAGAGGGGCCATGTCGGGAATGACTGGGGCATGTTTTGGATGTCAAGGCAGCCAGTGTGTCTGGAGCAGAGCGGAGCAGGGAGAGAGCAGGGGACCTGAGGTCAGAGAGGGGCCTGGAGCAGAGTGGGGCAGGGAGAGAGCGGGGGACCTGAGGTCAGAGAGGGGCCTGGAGCTGGATTACAAGGGCCTTGCAGGCCGTGGGAAAGAGTTTGGATCTTATTCTAAATGGGAGTAGAAGCCACTGGAAGGTTTTGAGCCAGAGAAAAACATGATCTGATTTTCAGTTTGTAAAAAACCACCCTCTGGCTGCTGGGTGGAGGATGGGCCGTAGGAGGGCAAAGCCAAGAGCAGGGGGAACAATTTGGTGGCTACTGCAGCAAACCACATGAAAGACAGCGTGGCCTGGACCAGTGTGACAGTGCCGGGAAGAGTGAGAAGTATTTGGGTTCAAGATGTATTTGTATCCGTGGACCCCACAGGACTCGATGCAAGATTGGACATGGGTGGGCGTGAGAGCAGACAAGAGAAGGGGATGTTTTAGACAGTGCTAACATTGAGTCACTTATTTTCAACCGGGACATCACAGTGTAGTGCTAGACATCAGGAATCTTATTCCAAGTGAAAGGACCACTGTATCCAAGGCTCTTTGCTTGCTTCTCTCCCTGCCCCCGCCCCCACCCCCCCCCCCCGCCCTTCTCAGCACACATCCTGCAGGTTCAGTAGAGACGAACATACCCTTGATCTCAGTCTACCCATGAGAAAAATGCTATTGGCCCAATCAGTTGGGAAATTGGAGTCTGATTGGACCCAGTCCCTGGCCCTGAGGGCTCACAGTCTGGTGGGGAGATAGGCAAGTGAAGAAAAACTACAGCGTGAAATGCCAGAGTGGAGAGACCAGTGGGAGGCAGGGGAGGGTCCAGGGCAATGGGCGTGGATTTCACGGAGTCGCAATGATGGTGGTTGGGTGGCACGTTAGGGATGGTGTCAGGGGATTGAGGGGTGCTCTGGCGTCAGTCTTGAGGCTTGAGGACACGTCCTCTGTTTTTAGAAGAAAGGCTATGAATTCCCAAGATGGAGCAAAACAAGAGCAAAAAGACTGAGTCACTGTGCAGCAGGGAGGGTTTGGGGATAGGAGAGCCATTGGTCCTGGTGGAAACACAGTGCTCACATGGAGGAGTGGAGGGAGGGAGGCTGAAGAGGCCGGCTGAGGCCAGCTCCTGACGTCTGGCTAAGCTGCTTGGACAGAATCCTGGTGGTAACTGGGGTTGGAGCCTTCAAAGATCTTAAGGAAAGGAGTTGCTTGGTTACCTTTGGAGTTTGAGGGTTCACTTTTGCCAGATAAGGAGCTGCATGTATGAAGGTCTACATCTTTCCTTGGGTGGAGAAAAAGGAGCCCCTCCTGGCTCAGCAACCTTCCTGGGCCTCCCTGGTCTCAACTTCCATCTTATCTGACTCAGCTCTAGATGATCACCTCAACTGTCCACAGCGAAGGGCCCCCAGCTGCTTCACTGAGGCTGTGTCCACACCTCTCAGTGTGGTAAGCAAAAGCGCCTACTTGCTTTTCTCGTGGGCAGTGGGGTCTGTCGCAGGAGGAGCCTGAGTGACGGCGGACACATAAGCTTGCGAGGAGGTCCCTCAGCCTGGAATTGCGGGCCCCTTTTTGGAAGCTGTGGGCTTTGCTTCCTGTGTGGTCTCCCACTCACCCTCTCAGTTTCTCTATCTGGGAAGATGGGAGAAGAGCATGTAACTTCTTGGGGTGTGGAGGATTTGAAGAAGGCAGCCGAAAGCTGTCTCCAATGCGCTTCTGTCCACACACAGGACGCCAGTAGCTGGAGGGAAAGAGTGCAAACGCGTGTGTTGTAGATTAACTCAGTCCTTGCTGTTCCACCTCCTTCCTTGGGGCTGTGGTTTTGCTTGTGGTCCAGACCGGCAGAGGTCTTCGCCAAGGAGATGACGTCTATCACCTGGCTGGTTGGTTTTCTCTCCTGTAAAACCGAGTGGTACAGTCCACTTCCCCTGGGGTGATTTGAGAATAGTGCTTGGCACAGAAATGCTCAATCCACATTTGATACTCAAAATGGAAAAAGAGGCAGTACATAGCTGAGACTTTTCAGATACACAGCGCTCATCAAATTCTCCAGAGACTGCAAGGAAAGAGCCTAGAACATAGGATTCAGAGCTACACTGTGTGGTTTCAAATTGTGTGTCCACTTGTCACTAGCGATGAGACCTGAGGCGAGTCCCTACGGAGCCGTGGTTTTCTCTTCTGGTACGTGGGGATCGGACCCTTTGTCTTATCAGGTTGCCCTTCCACTTGTGAAGGTAAAATAAGATCATGTATACAAAGTGACTGGCACGTAGTAAGGGCTCAGGTGCCCAGGAGTTGAGTCTCCTTTGCTTTTGCTTCTATTGCTTGTATTCCCGTACCAGCCACAGCTCCATCCTGGAGAAGAGACGACCTCCCCGGCCAGGCCAGGGACCCAAGGCTCCAAATCTATGTGACGCAGGTTCAAGCACTGGGCTTTGCAGTTTGCAAAGACAATCAAAGGTTTGCAGCTGCTGTGTTGGGCTATAGACAAACAGCGGCAGCAGCATGGTACAGGGGAGGGGGAGAACTGCCTTTGGGCACTAGGAAGGCATACACTAGGGGACCTTCTTTTAATGTCTAAAAGTCATTTCTGACTTTTAAAAAACAACCCGCCCTCCTCTCTAATCACAACGAAATTAGATACCATGTTCTCAAATACTATCCTTTTTGACACCCCCCTGCCCCCCCACCTTAGGGTCAGGCACAGCCAAGATCCCAGAAAGTCAAGTCCTGTGTTCTGGCTGTAGGGACACTCAGGAGTCCTTGTGAAGCCAGAAATGTGGCTGAGTTTAGGGAGAAGTCGAGTAGTAAGCCATTCATGCACTTTCATTTATGCATTCATTCATTCATTCACCCATGCACTCATTCACTCATTCATGCATTCATTTAACTGTTATTCACTGCGTGTTGGTAAAGCTGCTGCTGTGGATAAGAAGTCCCCAGGGCATAGCTTCCTCCTGGAGGGAGATTATGATGTAGGAACCACCCTGGAAGGAGTATGTTAAATGCATTAAGTGAGGCACGCTCTGGGCCAGCAGGACTCCACAAAGGACTATCACTGGAGATCTGACGGAGGCAGAGAGCTCAGAAGTGGCTCAGAAGGATGAGTCCGGATTCCTCAGGAAGTCTTTGGGCTGCCAGCTAGGGAAGGTGTTCCCTGCTGAGAGAACAGAGGGCACCAAGTCTTGCCAAGGTGCAGTGCCTTTGGGAAGCCATTGGAAGATCTCAGGCAGAGGAGTCCTAGGACCAGTGAGACAAGGCAGCCAGTCTGCAGCCCAGAGAAACCACTGGAAGGAGAGAAAACTGGAGTCAGGGAGGTCAGCGATCGAGGTCAAGGAATCAGAAGGTGAGCCCCACATTGGAGGCCCTTGCGTGTGTAACTGTTACCTGAAATCTGGGTTCGCCTCTGGGTGGGTGCAGAGTCAAAAGACACAACCGAGTCAAAGAGCGGAAGAAGGAAGGATTTATCACTTGCAGCAAATGAGGAGACCACCGGGGATCTTTCCCAAAGCAGTGTATCCCCGAGAAAGCGAGGAATTTTTAAGCTAAGGGTACATGCATAGTCATGAAGGGGTTTAGGTGTCGACTGAAGTCACAAGGGTCAGAAAAGGTCAACATCTTCATCCTTAGGTTCCAGTAGATCTGAGGGCTGAGCGCCTGGGGGGTTAAAATTCTGTAAAACAGCTCAGGAAAGTGCTTCGGGCTAGTCTTTACCATTGAAAGGGAACTGGGAGTCTTCACCACTGAATTGTTATCTTTGCTATTGTTACTTCTCTTGCTTGATAACTGTTTCTCCTTTTGTTCCCTTAAGATCATGATGACTGAAATCGGTTCAAGGACAAGCATTGTGGCCAGACTTAGATCACAAAGTGGCTTAGGCCAAAAATGGCTTCTCTTATGTCAAGAAAGCCATGCCTGGTTCTGCTCCGGGGAGCCCCTACCTTATCCGCTTACATAATAACTGTAATATTCTATGCATAATTTGCTCTTTGCTGGCAAGAGCTTAATTTAGATTAATTGACTGAATTTTCTCAGCAACCTTATAAGGCAGGGATTACCTACTCAAGGTCACACAGCTAGCACACGGAAGATCTGAGTCTCAGTTATCAGTGAACTTGATGCCTAAAACTGTGTTCTAAAGTCTAAACCACCAGAGCATCTGGATAGACGGGAAGATTAGGGACGGGCAGAGAGGGCCGTGTATGCCCGCCTGCCCCGGTGGTTGCCCCCTCCCCTCCCCCTCCAAGTCTACCCTGGCGAGTAAGTTAGCTCCTGCAGCCCGGCTTACCCGTCTCCTAGGCTTTCTGCAGAGTCATTTGCTCCATAGCAGTTTACCTGCTTCCAGAAGGTTTTGCTCCCTGGTCACGCCCGCCAACCCCATGCCAATGCCCGCTGTCTGCTCCTGCTGCAAACCCATCCCCTCCTCCCTTGATGCCTGCCTGCGAGGATGCCCCGCATCTACCTCCCCTAAGCATGGTCCTTCTCCCCTGTCCCCCCAGCCTCTCCCACTGCCTCTCCAGCTGCTGAATTTCACACACCTCAAAAACCCTATCTGTGTTTCTCCTTTGCTTCAGGCCATCCTGCTCCATGAAAGCTGAAAAGGAGTCATTGGAACTGAATGCTCTGTGGGCATTAATAACAAGGATTGGTCCCTGTGGTGCGTCTGCCCTTGGAGGCTTGGCACTTCTGAGAGTGGGGAAAGATATAGGTGAGTCCTGGCCACATCAGAGGGGCCTGCAGGGGGAAGCGCTCCAGAGACGGCCTCTGTCCCGAGGAGCATGCTAGGCCCAGGACCCGCGGGAGGCCACCAGAACTGCGCTGAGCCATGTTCCCCAGGTGCAAGGTGTGGCCTTGCCTGTTGCCGCGACACGGGAACACACAGCCAGCATGCACGAGGGCAGCCCTTACTACATGCTGGGCACTATCCTGCGTGCATCACAAATTCCACCTCCTTCCAAACACTCAGCACCTCTGTGAGGATGGTACTGTGGCTGCCCCCATTTCACAGACGGAGAAACTGAGGCAGGTAGAAGTGAAATAACTTGCCCCACGTCACACAGGTAAAAAGAAGCAGAACAGGGATTTAGACCCAAGCCCTCCAGCTCGAGTCTGTGCTCCAAACTTCCACTCTGGGCTGCACGCCAGCTGCTTCTCCTCATCCGGGGCTCCCCGGCTGGTGCCAAAACTCCCCTCCCCCTGCTCAAGAATATCTGGGACCCCCAAGCCCACTGGAGTCATTGGTTCTTTAACTTGATGGAAATAAGGCAGAGTTCCAACTAGACTCTGCGATCTAAATCCTCTCTCTGCACCCCGTCCTGTCCCCACTCCCAACGAGCTTTGGGACCTGGAACAAGTTAACTTTGTCTCCTGAAGCCTTGGTTTTTCCCCCTGTAACACGGGGATATCTCTGTTGGTCCTGCAGGGTTATGGTGAGAATTAAATAAGGCTCTGCTGTTTTGACTTTTAATGTAATGAAGACTCGTACTGACTGACTGGCTGCCCAGCGAGTGCCAGGCCCTCTCCTAGCACTTTATAGACACCGAGATCACCTACTCCCACACGCCCTCACAGCAGTAAGTGGCTTCCCAGGCACTGTTAGGCGGTCAGCCCTTTTGTCATATTGAGTGGCAGGGGTATGAATGTTTTTCTAGCTCCCTCAATGGCCTTTGAGAGATTTGAGAAGCCCAGAGAGATGTTTTTGGGGCCCCTAGCACGATCTTAGTTCATACTTCCCTGGCAGGGTCATTTAAAGTCTTAATTTGTTTTTATTTGTTTAAAGAGGATTTTCCTCTTCTTTCTCTTTCGCTTTCCCCCATTCAAGCAGGTAGAAAGCCTGTGCTTCTCTATCTCAGAGGGTTATAGCTGGAGGTTCGTGGCTAAGCTCCGTGTTGCAAAACCAGACTCTTGCAGGGTTCGGGTAGATGAGACAAAAGCAAAACAAGGAGGAAACAGGCTGGGTGGAAATATAATTAGTAGTCGTGGAGGACTCAGACGCAGTGAAGAGGGCTTAGTCACTCAGAAGGGATCAGCTACCAGCTCTGGCCTGAGAGATGCCAGATCTTCTCACTTTTCTGAAAAAGAGACAATTCTGAATCTCAATGAATTCAATTTAGTTTTTTAAGACAAGTGCCCATCTACATTCTGCTGGATAAGAGCCATCCTGACCGTTGAAGGCAGGCCTCTGGTATAGCCATGGGGTACAGGGTCTGGGGGGAGAAGGATTCCCCCAGATGAAAGAGAGATTCCCCCAGGCTGTGGACAGAGAGGGACGTGTCTGTGGATTCTTTGAGCAGAATCCCTGAATATCCCAAGAGTATGGCAAGACCTCAGAGGGAACAGCTTTGTGGTTCGCCAGGCAGTACACGTGGGGCTCCCCAACCAGAGAGCCTGATGACACATGGCAGGGGTTTAGACCCGTGGGACCACGCGGGCTAGACGATGGGGGTTGGTTTCAGGAGGGGGTGCTCTGGACAAACCATTTATAACCGCAGAAGGACCTCCATCATGCCTGGGTGCTAAGTGAGGCCTCAGAGTCACTGATACAGCCTCAGGAAATGGAGTGAAGAAAGACGGGCTGAATTTCTTTCATCCCGGTAGGAGGGAGCTCAGCATCAAAACTAAGTTGATTTGTGTACAGTATCGTGCTCTTTCTTTCTCACCTGGGTGTGTGGACTGAGATTCACATCTTCACGCTCCTGTTTAGGGGAGTGATACAGCATCCTTCTTACGTCCCCTGGCAGGGGTGGTGTTGGGAACTTCTGCATAGTCTCCAACAGAGCTAGCTCCTCCTGTGACCTTCCAGTTGGTGGCTTTATCTCTTCCCACCGGGTGAGGCAGATCCCCTGATACTCATGGGGTCCTTCAGCCATCGGCTCAAGATCATCCTCTGTGCCCTCCAGCTAGTGGTCCCTCCCGGCATCCTCCTTGCTTCTCCCCATTTCTTTTGTAAGACACCTTTTCAGAGTCTTCCATCAAAAGAAGTTATTCCTGAGGTTATTCTGAAAAAGTCTCAGAATGGAGGGTCCATGACTGTGGACTCCATTCCATGCAGTGTTGGTAAATCACACCTTTTGCTCTCTTTCCACAATTCAGCTAATACTCGCAGAATGCCAGGTATGTCTCAGGCACAGTGCTGGGCACTGGGGACGCAGGCATGGATAGGCACGATCTCTTCGCCCTTACAGAGTTCACAGTCTAGTTGGGAGGTAGATGCACCAACAGAGAGCTGTACTATGCCATGGTGATGGGGGGTGGTGAGTGTGAGTGACGGCGGGAAGGGCAGAGGAGGAGGGTATGTGATCGCCTAGGGTAATCCAACTCGTACTTGGTGAGGCAGCGGGGGTGAACCTAGGTTCCCAATCCCAAACCCAGTGACCTTTCTACCCCAGGGGTGGCACAGTGTACTTGGGCCATGGCATCCCCATCTCCCTGTTCTTGCGAGTGATGTCAAGGCTGACGTTATCCCCACTACTACTCTCCTTCGACCAACCTGCGTATTCCCCCTTCTCCCACACCATTATTGTCTTTTGCGGGTGGCCATGCCTTTGGTCTCCAGAAGAGTGTTGCACCCCCTTTATCTTCCATGCTGTGGTGGAGAACACCCTGGACCCCAAAGCCCAATGAGGTTTTCCTGCTAGAAAGCTAGCATTCTACTGGTGCCTGATATTCGCCATGGCAGTGCCCCAATGGGTCTGGGGCTGATTCTTTAGGCTGGGGAGCTCTGGAAGCCCCCTTGAAGCTGAGTGTCATGGACAGATGGTAACTTCTGAGTTATAGCATCTGTTGGCGTCAGTGTCAGTGAGATCACAGACAACTGATTCTCAGAGCCTCTTGGTTGGACAATGCCCTGGCCACCGCTGGAAACCAGACCAGAGTTGTTGGCAGTGCCAGGCATTTTTCAAGGAAACGCAAGCGATTTCAGCTAATCCGTGGGGAGGATTTTCATCCTGAGCTCCCTGATTTCCCTGAAGAGCTGTGTGCCGTTGCCAAATGATAGTGAAAAAAAATGTAAGGTTTCCTTTGAGAAATAAATGGGTGTTTGATGGGAGTTGGAGTGATCCCACGGTAGCACGAAAGAGAAGAGGGACAGTGTGATTTGAAAGCAAGAGCACGGGCTTTGGAGTCAGCAAACCGGGTTTAATTCCCATCCTTGACTCTTACTAGCTGTGTGGCTTGGGCAAATTGCTTGCCCTCTCTGAGCCTAGGAGCCTTAGTTGCAAAATGGAGATACGACTGCCTATCTTCTAAGACTTTGTGCAAAGGACTTAGCACAGTCCCTGGAATATCATGGGATTCTAATCAGCCTTCCTTTCCCTTTCTGTTCTGCTTTGGGTCCTTGCTTGTTAAAAGGTTGAGGTCTAAAAACAAGACTAAGAGGCTACTTTCCATGGGCTTTGCTTATGCAAGTTTCCCCATGGCCCGTTTCCATGGGTAATTGACACTATGTTACCACATCAATATTCTTGTCACTCTGACATGGTACAAGTTGACCTCTAGCTCCATGGATCTCTGGCAAAAATAGTGCTATTTCACCCCGGGGAGCCTCAGATCTCAGCACTGACACATATCTTCATGATGAACACAGACTGATTATATGCTTAGACAGTTGTTTCTCTGCTGAGGTCTTTCTGCCATTTAGATAGTATTGTTCAAGGAAATTACCCAGGCCAGTCCTGCTGCCTCCCAACAGGTCTCTTGCTGGTAATTCAGAATTATCATCTTCAGTTCACCTTCCCTTGCTGATGGATGGACGGATTGATTCATTCATTCCTTCACTCTCTCATCCATTGCCGTATTCATACTCTGAATGACAGTCATATGCTAGCAGTGGGAGTAAAATGATGTTCAAGACTGGTGTCAACCCTGCCTTCAAGGAGCCCGATCTAGAGGAGAAGGTAGGGTGGCTGATGAGCCCATCTGAGTGCTGTGAGTACCAAAGCAAAGAAGGGGCATCACAGGCTGAGGGTGAGAGGAGGGGTCCAGGACGGTGCCCTGTGACAGGTGATGTTTGAGCTGAGCCAAAATCAAGTAGGAATCAGGTTGACCTGTATTTCTTCCCTCTTTTGTCCTGAAGGCCCCCTGAGCAGGACATTCGACTCTTCTATTATCTGTCTCCTGTTTCCATGTCCAGTCTCATGACAAACACCACGGTCCAAGCACCCCCTGAAGACTTGCTCTCTGCTAAGGTTGTGAGACTCTCTTACGCCTCCCAGCCTCTATTCTGATCGCTTTCCTTGCATGAAGTGCTTTTTCTCTATAGTTATGGATCTCCTGCTCATCTCCAAGCCTAAACTCAATCCAGCCGCCATGAAGCCTTCCCAGATTCCTCAGGTCAGAATGCAGTGCTCCTCCCTCTGCCTATGTGGACCCTCCTATTCAGAATGGGGGTGGCTGTGCCTTGTATCATCATTCTGTCCATGCTTATCTATTTTTTTAAAAATTAATTTATTATTAAAAAACTTTTCTTTTGTAATTTATTTACTTACTTTATTTATTTTTGGCTGTGTTGGGTCTTCGTTGCTGCTCGCAGACTCTCTCTAGTTGCGGTGAGTGGGGGCTGCGCTTCGCTGCGGTGCACGGGCTTCTCATTGCGGTGGCTTCTCTCATTGTGCAGCACGGGGTCTAGGCGCACGGGCTTCAGGAGTTGCGGCACGCGGGATCAGTAGCTGTGGCTCATGGGCTCTAGAGCACAGTCTGAGTAGTTGTGGCACACAGGCTTAGCTGCTCCGCGGCATGTGGGATCTTCCTGGACCGGGGCTCGAACCTGCGTCCCCTGCATTGGCAGGCGGATTCTCAACCACTGCGCCACCAGGGAAGCCCCATGCTTATCTTTTAACCAGGCTATGAATCCTATTACAGTAGGAGCCACATCTTATTCAAATGAATGTCCCTCAGTGCTAATGTTAAATGAGGTAGGAATGAATCAATCAATTAGTAATTAGATGAAATAAGTATAGTGTGATTTTGGGCGTAGTCTCCATAGGTAAGAAATATCCTCATGGTGCTTAATAGAAGGGGTTCACATACATAGTTCTTAGTAAATTTTTGCTAGTGCCAATTTAGGTAAAGCAGATTTTTCCTTCTTTTTCATTTTAGTGAGTTGAAACTAATAACAACAAAGAAACAAAAATAACTACCATCTTTTGAGAACTACTATGCATAATTAAATTGTTTGTCATGTTTATTACGTTTAATTCTCATACTGTCCTTAAATATAGTTACAGTTATTATCATGCCCATTTTACAGGTGGGGCAACTGAGGCTGAGAGGTTAAATCACTTGTTCGAAGCGCCATAACAAGTAAGTTTTAGACCTGAGGTTTGAATAGATGTAATCTGGTTCCTGAGTCAGAGCTCTTAACGGCAGCAGTGGATTGTCTCACTTTCTGCACCCTGTCAAGGGTTAACTCTTGCCTTGTGCCAGAAGAAGAACTGGCAGATTCCTGGCAGAGTTTCTGTCCATCCCATCACAGCCTTGGCAAAGGTTCCCATACCCTTTTGTTGACAGGGCTCTCCTAAAAGAAAGTTGTTTTCCACAGAGACACTCATGGAAAGGTCCAGTTTATTTGGGTTGAGTCAAGGAATTTCCAGTCCTTATTGACAACTGAATTGCAGCTTGCAGAGTCCCACCTCCACTCAGGGAAAAGCCTGTGAACGAATGGTCTTCCTCCTCTTTGCCAGCATTTTGCAATGTTGGTAGGGTCAGGCGTTATGATGGAGACTCCATTTGTCGTGCATATTTCTGGATACCCACAATTCTGACATCTGCAACCCTGCAGCCGAGGTTTGTACCAGCGTGGTAATCTGTTTCAGGGCTGCCAAACAGTTCTCTTGAAAAATGTATTGGCTGCTAACCCACTTTCTGCTGTTGTGTTCTGGACAAGTATTTCCCCAAATTATTTCTTAACAGCACTGAGGGGTTCGGAGAGGAGAGAAGAGGACTGTAGAATTCACTGGGGAGGAAAAACACACACTAAACCACTGCCACCACTAAAAAGCCTGGACTGTAGCTGGGTTCTTCATAATTTGAAACCAGAGTTTCTGAGCCGGTGGCCTTTCACTGGCAACGGTGATTTTTGTTTTTCTTTAGGTAAGGGAAATTGTCTTCACCTCGTTGGAAGTTTCAGCCAATAATGGTGACATCCAGGAGATGAAGTTGTACACAGTGGATGGTTTGGAAATATCCAGTCATAGAAGAAGCCAGGTGTGAAGATGTGGAAGACTTCTGGGTCCCAGGGGAGAAGCACCTCATTCTGCACGGTAATCAGCTCCCTGCCCACTTGTCTAGCTCAGCTCTGATGATGGAACCCACTTCTCATATGATCTTGAGTTAAATCAACTGGCTCAGAGGCCACCAGAAGCTCAGCTCCTAAAATCCCAGTAGCTGTCCCTGACACTTCCAACACCCATGGATTGAGACTGGGAGCTGGTCAGGCTTATTAAGCTTCTACTGCTCTCCTACGAGATTCTGTTCCTTCTGTGTTTTGTTCTAGAATATACATATTTACACTATAAATATTTTAAAATATATATATTGATTGATAGAATATACATATTTAAAATACATATATTTAGAATATGTCTATTTAGGGCATATCTGATACATTAAAGTTTTACCTTACTTGTATATAATATGTACATATATGTATTTATATATGTATATATACACGTATATATGTGTGTATACATACACAAGCACACGCATATATATGTATATGAACTATCTTCTCTTTTTTTTTTTTTTTTTTTAACATCTTTATTGGGGTATAATTGCTTTACAATGGTGTGTTAGTTTCTGCTTTATAACAAAGTGAATCAGTCATACATAAACATATGTTCCCATATGTCTTCCCTGTTGCGTCTCCCTCCCTCCCACCCTCCCCATCCCACCCCTCCAGGCTGTCACAAAGCACCGAGCCAATATCCCTGTGCCATGCGGCTGCTTCCCACTAGCTATCTACCTTACTGCGTTTGTTACTATGTATATGCCCATGACTCTCTCTCGCCCTGTCACAGCTCACCCTTCCCCCTCCCCATAACCTCAAGTCCGTTCTCTAAGAGGTCTGCGTCTTTATTCCTGCTTTACCCCTAGGTTCTTCATGACATTTTTTTCTTAAATTCCATATATATGTGTTAGCATACGGTATTTGTCTTTTTCTTTCTGACTTACTTCACTCTGTATGACAGACTCTAGGTCTATCCACCTCATTACAAATAGCTCAATTTCGTTTCTTTTTATGGCTGAGTAATATTCCATTGTATATATGTGCCACATCTTCTTTATCCATTCATCCGATGACGGGCACTTAGGTTGTTTCCATCTCCGGGCTATTGTAAATAGAGCTGCAATGAACATTTTGGTACATGACTCTTTTTGAATTTTGGTTTTCTCAGGGTATATGCCCAGTAGTGGGATTGCTGGGTCATATGGTAGTTCTATTTGTAGTTTTTTAAGGAACCTCCATACTGTTCTCCATAGTGGCTGAACCAATTTACATTCCCACCAGCAGTGCAAGAGTGTTCCCTTTTCTCCACACCCTCTCCAGCATTTATTGTTTCTAGATTTTTTGATGATGGCCATTCTGACTGGTGTGAGATGATATCTCATTGTAGTTTTGATTTGCATTTCTCTAATGATTAATGATGTTGAGCATTCTTTCATGTGTTTGTTGGCAGTCTGTATATCTTCTTTGGAGAAATGTCTATTTAGGTCTTCTGCCCATTTTTGGATTGGGTTGTTTGTTTTCTTGTTATTGAGCTGCATGAGCTGCTTGTAAATTTTGGATCTTCTCTTTATATACCTATAAGTGTATATATATATACCTCCAAATAAGTGCTTGAGAAGAAAACATTCTCTATATAAAATTTAAATAGTATATATACATGCACATAAATTAACTTTTAATTTTATGTATAGAATGATTCTTTAAATCATTTAAATTATATATATTTATAACTATATAAAGAGAAAGTGGTTCATATACTTATATGTATATATGTGTAATATATATATATCCCTTCTTTTCAAGTACTTACTTGTACACACACACACACACACACAGACACGTCCAGCCCACCTTGCATGCGTGGTTCCCTCTTTCCCGAGCTCCTCAGCAGTCATTGGACACCCAGACCCTGGCTGTCAGTTTCAGGAGGCCAGTCCCCCGCTGGAGAGGCAGAAGCAATTCACAGCCCTCTGTAAAATCTCTCACTTGCTTTGCCCTAGGGGGATGTGAAAAGTGTTCTCTCTCTACCAGCTCCTGGCTTTCCATACCCTTTGACCCCCTCATAATTACTACCTTGTTTTCCTTCTTTACAATTTTTCATCAGAGCTTTTATTACTATTATTAAATGAAAATTTTAATATGTAGTTCAAGGGAAATTCAGTCTGTATGTTTCAGATTCATTTACAGTTAAATCATCAGAAGTCATTTTGCAATCACAGTCTGGCAGCCAGGGGACCCCGGGGACTTTTTTCAGCCTTGGAGACTTTTTTCAGACTTGGAGTCAAGATGTTCTGTGCTGTCTGCTGCAGAGCGCTCTGGACACCCATCAGGCCAGCGACAGTCTGCGCAGCAGGGAGCGGCAGTTGGTAGGTGTGGAATAGGGATTTGGGCCCGGGGACCAGGTTAACTTCTTTGCTGATGGCTCAAGTACCTGCTTTCCTAAGATGGCCTCTGTCTTGTCATCCTGCGCTCAGATTCTCCATCTATAAACTAGGGTATTACCCGCTCTTATTAATCTCTTTGTGCGTCATCCCCCTCATCTTTAAAATGGAGATAATAATAGTACCAACTTCCCAGTGGCTGCGAAGAATGCGTGAGCCTCTAGGGAAAGTGCTTAGCGTTTGGTCTGGTAAGAGTTATTATCGTTTGCGTGACTGCCAGTGGGTAGAAAATTGCCAATCCTGAGGACACCTTCTAGGGGCCAGGTGCTGTGCCCCTCATGATGTTCTCACGCTGCTCTCACTCTCATCTGCTAGCTCTCTTACCTTGCTGGGTCCTCTTGTTTTTTTACACAAATCTCTTTTCTCTTGACGTCCCCTCACAGGCTTCAAGTCGCAGGGCTCTGCTCCAAGCCTCTTCTTTTCTTTCTCCCCTCCCTCTGGGCAGTTGCATCGTTTTCTATGGATTTTTTAAAAAACTTTTATTTATTTATTTTTGGTTGCATTGGGCCTTCGTTGCTGCACGCAGGCTTTCTCTAGTTGCAGCGAGCGGGGGCTACTCTTTGTTGTGGTGTGTGGGTTTCTCGTTGCGGTGGCTACTCTTGTTGCAGAGCACGGGCTCTAGGCGTGCGGGCTTTAGTAGTTGTGGCTCACGGGCTCTAGAGCGGAGGCTCAGTAGTCGTGGCGCACGGGCTTGGTTGCTCCGCGGCATGTTGGGATCTTCCCAGAGCAGGGCTTGAACCCGTGTCCCCTGCATTGGCAGGAGGATTCTTAACCACTGTGCCACCAGGGAAGTCCCTTCTATGGATGTAGCAACAATTTCTATGCTGCGTTTCCAGCCTCGACTTCTGCCCTGAGGTTGAGGCTCACATTCACTTGGTTGTTGCCCAGGTACTTCTAACTCAATAAGTCTACACCAAAGTCCACCACTTCCCCCATCCTCCCCACCTTCCCAGGCTCCCGCATTCAGTCCTTCCTGCTCTGGTCCTTGTCTTGGTTAATAGCACCACCAGCCACCTAGCTGCCTGACTCAGGGCACTCATCTTGATGACTGACTCCCCTCTTCAACCACCTGATCCAAGAAATTACCAAGTCCTGCTGATGTGATTGATTTTATACTTTTCAAATGTGCCCCTTCCTCCTCATTTCCAGAGCTTCTGCACTGGTCCAGGTCCTCAGCAATTCTTCCTTTGGCAGCTGCGACCGCTGTCTGGTTTCTTGGCTTCCGGCAGAGCCCCTTTGGGTTTTCTAAGACTAGATTAGACTCATGCCACTCCTCTGGCTGCAAACTCTTTGAAGAATTACAGCCAAACTCCTGCACTGGTCCTTCAATACCTAGGCCGTCTGACCCTACGTTATACACCCACCCTCATCCTTAGTCCCATCCTCTACCATTGAATACAGGTTTCTGGGTTTTCTACTCCAAAACAGCCTGGGAACTCCTGAGTGGGGCTCGGGGCCACCTTCTGAATGATGACGCTGGGGTAACATTCCAAATATATTTGCTGTTTAGTAAATTCAGGGTTTTGGGGGAGACAAAGGAGTAGGGGGTGCCCTCTGGGCTCTCCCCAGCATGCCAGCCACATGTCTGCTGAGCAGAACACTGCAGATCTGCAAACCCAGCCTCTGTGGGCACCACATACGTGGTTATCGCTGGCCACGCGAATTCAGGGAGGTGGGGGACGCTCTCTCAGGATGGGGTGTGACATTTCAGGACGTCACTGTTGGACGGGCAGCTAGCTCTGGGCACCCGAGGCAGACCTTGTCACCTGCTCTTCCCTTCCCCGCCAGGACCCGAGCAGAAGAGGGGTGTCCCTGCGTCACAGCAGGGTTGCGGGTGGCCTGAGGGGGAGGCGAGGATTTACGGCTGGAGGCTGGCTGAGGCGGGCGGTAGCTTTCTGCTCTCCATGTCACCCTGGACCAAGTACCCCACTCCCCTGCCCTCCACGTTTTTACAACGAGAGGAAAGGCAGTGGCTGGGGTCAGGTGCCTTCAAGGAACGCAGCTCCGTGACAGTGGCACCCACCGCAACCAGAACCCAGATTGTCGTCCTAGGAAGTGGTGGCCCAAGTCATCTGCTTCAGAATCTAGAACAGAATAGATGAGGGTCTTTGAGTACTGGAAAGGGTCTCTGGAAGCTTTTAGTCCAGAAGATGCACCCATGAGAGTCATACCTGTTAGGAAAACCATGCTGGCTAGCAAGGAAGGCACTGGAGGAAAATAATCTGAATGTCTTTCATGTCTCTGTTGACAATCTCTGGTTGCTCTGGTTACTGACTCAGCTTTTCCTTTGGAATCCTGTTACACAAATATCTCTAAGAGTGTAAACCAAGTTAAACTGATGTCTGTATAAGCTGCTGAGGGATCCCAGAGAGGGAGGGGTGAATTTGGTCTGGGTTGGGGGCAGGAGGTTGGAGAAGGTAAGGATATTTACATTGGGTTTCAAAGCATAAATAGGAGTTTTCTGAGAAGAGAAGAGAGAAAAGCATTCACTGTAAAGACAATAACATGCAAAATCATGTTCAGCCTGACTGGGGCATAGGGAGGAATAGGGGGAGATGAGGCCCCAGAGGGCGAAGAGCTGGAAGTTTTAGAGGCTGTGAAGCCTGGAGACTCTCTTTACAGTGCAAAGGGGCCTGAGAGGGGTGGAGTAGCTTTTTCTGCAGCAGGTTCAGGTGACTTGAACCTTGCCCTTTTCACCCCTGACCCTGTCTCCTTTCATTTTCTGTCTTCCTCTCTCTCTGACAGTGACTTCAAGCAGGAGTCGGCTGAGTAACTGAACATTCAGAAACCTTTTTGAGAAAATAAAACCCCAAAACCAAAAACCAAAACAGAAACCTGGGGATTTCACTGCTTGAAGCATGGAGGGAAGAGGCAGGCCCAGGCAAGAACCCAGCTCTAGAGGGGCTGGGCCGGACTGGCCTGCTGACCGGAGCTGTCTGGGCTCCCGCAGAGGAGAGCAGCCCCAGGCTCCCCTTGTGCTTTGCTCTTCCTTTTCTGGGGCAGCGGGGGAGTGTGAGGAGGGAAGGAATTGCAGAGAAAATATTTGTCACGAAAAGGAAATCTTGGCTGGCCCTAGAAATCACACATAATTAAGAGATGATATGATTTATCATTGATGATGCTTCCCAGGCATGGCCAGCGAGTAAGTGTTTTTCAGGCTGCTTGCGAACGCTCTGTCCACACGTCAGAGGCCTGGCTCTTCTCCGCTGTCGCTGGGACACCAGCAGGGCCTAGGCAGAGGCTCTGGGTCTTCCCAGTGACAGCTCCCCGCGTGGCCAGCCCTGCCAGGGGATGGAGGGAACGCTGGCTCCCAAGCAGGACAGACCTGGGGTGAATTCCAACCTCTGATAGAGCACCCGGCAGCAAACTCAGTTTCTCTGGGCCTCAGTTTCCTCGTCTGCAGGATGAACACAGAGGTTCTCACCCGCTGGGGACACCTAACAATGTGTGGAGACAGTTTCTGGTTGTCACAAGGGAGGGCGGAGGGGCACTCCTGGCATCTGGTGGAGAGAGGCCAGGGACGGTGCTGACCAGCCTTCGAGACACAGGACAGCTGCCCACAACCGAGAATGACGTGGCCCCAAAATGAGCGCCCAGGCTGAGAAAGCCAAGTCAAAGCGACGGCACAGCCCTCAGAGCTGGTGAGAAGATGAATGTGGTCACGTGTCTGTGCTGCCTGGTGCCAAGCGAGCCTGGGTTAAACGGCAGTTTAAGGAGTGGCAGCTCAAGTCGTTTCTCTTGGAAGGAAGGCCATGGGCCAGCAGCCTGGGGTAGTTCTGAAGGAGAGACGCCAACTGGGAAGAAAAGGAGGCCAACCAGGGCCTTCCCGCTCCAAAACTCCTCCCTCCCTCCCTCCCTCCCTCCCTTTCTTCTTTCCTCCCTTCTTTCTTCATTCGTGGAGCACCTACAAGGAGCCAGGAACGTGGGCTATGGTAGCAAACAGAACAAAAGGTTCCCTGTCCTCACAGAGCTTTCATTCTAGTGAATTTCCCGCAAGTGAAGACATCACCCTGTATCAAATGGTAAACAGTTCCTGTAAAGAACAAGAATTCCTTGACTGGAAAGTTTAGCTTTGCGTTCTGTTGCTCCGCGTCCTGAGGATGACTTGGAGAGGCTCCCGATTTGTCCCTCTACTGCTTGGATTCCCTGAATCCCACTCGTCCTTTCAGAGTAAACAAGTCATGTTTGCAGAGGTCCCTGTATTTTGTAGCTGCCCTTTTGTAAGAAGCACTTTCCCCAAATAAAACAGTAAAACAAACAGACAAACAAAAGCTATATCAAATGGTAAATAATTCCTATAAAGAAGCAGAAAGCCTGGTGAAGGGCCTAGCCCGGGTGGGGAGCTGTGTGTAATCGTAGGAGGTGAGGGCAGGCCTCCCTGATAAGGTGGCTTTAGCAGAGAACTGGAGGGAGCGAGGGTGGACGTCCAGGAGAGGGAGCATCCTCCTTTGATCCGGCACCTCTTCTCCACCCTGGGGCGGCCCACAGCCCTTCTCGGATGACCCAGTAGATGTTGGCTGGAGTGAGGGTCCTGCGCCGGCTCCTTAGGTTGGAAGCACGGGAGGAGGTCCGGGAGATCAGCTCTGCCTGTCGGCCCGCCCAGCGGCTGGCTGAGAGGGTGTTTGCAGAAGGAAGGGTGGGGTTTTTAGCTGATTAGGGTCCCTGCGCTCAGGCCCTGGCTTGAAGGGAGCCTGGCTGGGTTCCCAGGGGGTGAGCTGTTGGCACTGGGTCTCCTTGAAGGGGGGATGGGGCTATTTGTACTCCACCCCCAGGCCCTGGCAGCCAACGCAGGGCCGCCTGCCACAGCAGAGGCAGGGCCAGCTTCCAGCTTCAGGAGGAGTGTATCTGGAAGTGGGCCTTTGCCATGGTGGATGGGGGAGTGAGAACATTAGGGGGAAAAAAAGACGCCACATTTGACTACTTTCTTTATAGGTTCCCAAGGCTCTTTTTTTTTTTTTTTTTTTTTTTTTTACAACTGTGTCTCTTCTATTGCCTGTAAGAGATATTCAGGAAGAATCACCGGGGCTGGGTGTTTGAGGGGCAGAGGAGGTACAGGGGCTTGGAGAGAGAGAGATGGGGTGGTCCAAACTATCGCCATTTCATCAACACTTGTTGGCATTTAGCAAGTCTTCGCTGAGGATCTCCTCCACAGCCAGGACTGACTAGACAACGGAACTATGAACTATGAATGCATATCTGGTCCATGGTGATGGCCTGAATGCCCAACAGAGAGCTCCACATGCAGCTGGGGTGCAATGAACAGCTGGGGTTTATGGACCATTTGGGGAGAAAAGGCAAACGAGAGGCGACCATCCTTTGTGGTCACCTAGGTTGGGAGTTACATTATGAGTGTGATGAGAGTTTGGAGAAGTGGCCTGGAGAGGAGGAGAGGTAGGCTTGGGCAGGTAGGTGTCCTGCAGGCAGATCCAGGAGGCATGGAGGGTGGCCTTTCCTCGTGCCATTGCACACTCCTGAAGTTGGATGAATGCATCACACTGTATCCAATAGTAAACAATTCCTATAAAGAAAAAGGATTCCTTAATCAGAAATTTTAGCTTTGCCTCTGTTGCTCCGTGTCCTGAAGATGACTTGGAGAGGCTCCTGATTCGTCCATGTACTGCTTTGATTCCTTGGATCCCACTGGTCCTTTCAGAGAAAACAAGACATTGTCGCAGAGGCCCCTGTATTTTGCGGCTGCCCTTCTGTAAGAAGCGCTTTCTCCAAATAAAACACTAAAACAAACTAAAAACGCTATGTCAAATGGGTGTAAATCCAACTCCAAAACCTTGAGGGCAGAGCTATCCCTGAAAGCCAAGGAGAGGGGACAATGGAGAGCCACAGAAAGTTTTGGAGTTGGAGGGAGTGACGATGAGAGGACAGTTCCTGGCTCCGTACCTTTGCTTAGAACTTTCTTCTTGCTCAGGGACCTGCCCATTTCCACTCTGCCAATCACACTGCGGTACAGAGATTGCAAAATGGTGACCCATGGGCCATATCTGTCTTTCAGACGGGCTTTGTTTAGGTTGCCAAGTGTTTAAATGTTTCTAAAATTAATCCCCAACATTTAAATATTGGATTTACACCCATGAGTAGAAATTACATCTCGCTTGTCTTCAAATCTGACCACGGTTGGGGCACATTCTCAAATGATAGCACATGAGCTCTCTGGCTCTCTCCAGACTCCACCACTTCCTATGATGCCCGCCACCCTTTCCTCATTTGTGTAATCTGAGCCTCAGTTTTTCTCATCTGTAAAATGGGATCATAGCCCGCACCTCTTGGATTTGTTGTGAGGACTACATACAGTTACGTCTATACCGTGCCGCAGAGTATCTGGACAGGTGTAGGCAGTTATAAACGGCAGCTCTCATTTTTAGTGTTATTGCTTTACTCCCTGGATCTGGATTTCAGAAGCCCCTCCTACATGGAGTCTCCCTGATCAAGGCTGAGATGAGGGGAATTAGTGCCTGGTGTTGGTGTGATCCTGGACATTCAAAGCCCTTATGTGCTGACTCACTGATCACATTCATGGTGGGGCCTCTGCCCCTCCCCCGCTTGCCACTGAGGCCACTTCTTTCGTCCCCGTTCTGCATTTTCTCCCTGAGCTGTCTTGCTGGTCAAGATGCAGGGCTGTAGATGTCAGTGGTTGGGTTTCGGTCTCCCCCGCAGCGCCTGGAGCAGTGCAGGCAGAGTCTGGCAGCAAAGGCTGGAAGCTGAAGGCTGGTCGACTTGGAGAGGCAGGGCCTGCAGAGGGAGAGAGCCTTGGAGTCAGACAGGCTTGAGACCAGTCCCAGCACCGTCACTTTCTATCCCCGGAACCGCAGTCAACTTATTTAACCTCTTTGAGCCTCAGTTCTACAGAGTATTCACAGTGGGGCTAAGAAGACCTGCTTTGTAGGGTTAGCGTGAGAGTTACATGAAATAATGTAGCAGGAATCTAAGTTGCTTAATTATCTACCATTTGGGGAGCGCCTACTGTGTGCTCAGGTGCCAGCTCCCAGCACGCAGTGGTGAATCTGAGTGACTCCTGCCCTCAGGGACTTCCAGTGCTGGGTCCAGCCTCCTCCCCTGTCAGCACCATGAGGATTTGGGGCTCTTCCCCAGGGCACAGGAGGGACTTTGGGTGAAGTCTCAGCTCTACCCGAATGGGAGAGCAGAGTGGGACAGGAGCCACGGTAAGGAGTGGATGCCCTGGATACCCAGGAGTGGCAACAGGTGGCCAAGGGGGCCAAGAGCGCTTCACTGGTCTGGAGATGATGGGCTCCTTCCTCAGAACCCTGGAGGTAGCCCTGAGCCTGCTCTGCCGTCTCTGCAGGCCGCGAGACCAGGAAGATGGGCACGGCATGACCTTGGGCATGTCTGTGCCTGGCAGGGCCTTTCCCTGCGCTCTCCCCAGAGTCTGGTTGGGGGAACCCGTGGTGTCTGCGGGGGAACCATCCTTGTGGCAGGCACAGCCCCGAGTGCTGAGGAAAGGCCTGCAGACGTTTAGGAAGTTCCTGGACAAAAACCAGTGGGCTCCGGCAAGTGTTTTGCATTTCTTATTTTTCTCTTTGATAGAGAAACCATGCAGTTGGATTTTCTTTGGCAGTTCCTTCCTTCTCAAAATGTGCATTGGAGCCCTGGGAGGGGGCCCTGGGGGGGCCTGGACTCAGAGTTTGGCCTGAGACCTTTGGGAGTGTGTTAGGCAAAAACAAGGAATGAGCTTGCATTTTGGGTAGAGTCCCAACTGTCAGGCAGTGATCCTATTGGTATTAATAAAGAGGCAGTGATAATAATAATAATGTCATGGACGGTGCTTCCTGTGTGCCAGGACTGTGCCATCTTTCTACATGCATCATCCTTTTTAATGCACACAACCACAAGGGAAACATGATCACACCCATTTTACAGATGGGGAAACTGAGGATCTAAGTGGTTAAGTGGTCCCAAAATAACAGGTAGCGTGTCGACTAAGTCTGACCCCTGTGCCGGCCTGCTTAACCCCTGAGCTATAACTGCTTAAAATATGGCCTGACTGTTTGGTGAGGAGACCCACGAATGCTGCTCTTTCCCTTTTGGAGGTTCAAAGAAATAAACTGATTTGCTCAAGGGAGTGTGGGTGTGAACCAAACCTGGCCAGGGCCTTTTGCCATCTGCAGGTTCAGGCTCTGGGAGGGTGGGTGAGGGGAATAGGGGTGAGCCCTGAGTTCTTTACCTGAGGCCTTTGTTCCCTCTTAGAAGGGAAACAAAGACCATTTGCATCTTGATTGACAGTTCACAAACCACACAGCAGGGCCATCTCATCTCCCTTCATAAAGGGGAAAGGCGGTGACATAAGGTCTGTAGGCACCAGGGACAAAGTGGGCACTGGGCAAACAGGAGGTGCTTTTCCTTCCAGCTCAGTACACCCACATGGTGTGGGAGAGACGGTCCTATGATCCAAGAGGTGGCCGGGATCTGGACCCCATTTGGTTCTTGGGAGTCCTACCCTACCTCACCTTCCCAGAGCGACCAGGAGAACTCATTGTGTCGCTGGAGAGAAGGGAGAAGATGACCAGAACTTGGCTTGAGGGTCTACCAGGTGTCAGCCTCTGGGCCAGGGGTTTTAGGTACAATATCTCATGAATCCTCAAACCATCCTGTGAAGAAAAGATTATGGTCTTCACTTTAGATGGCCCTCTCTCCCTCCCTTCCTCCCCTACTCACCCACGACTGAAGATTCAGAGGGCTAAGTGACTTGCCCAAGGTCACTCTACTTTGAAAATGTAAATGCAGGGATTGAGTTCAGATCTGTCTGACTCCAAATTTCTGCAAGACTCCCTTGAGCTCCCTTTGTGATGAATTAGTTAATGAGTTTGACCAATTCTTCATGATTCTCCTGCTTGGGGACACAGAAATAAAGAAGACACACTGGTGGGTCACACTGCGTGCTCAGAGAGAAAGCACTGGAGGATAGATGGGTAAATAAATTACCCCTATGAAGTGCCCTCAGCACAAATGGATGTGGGGACACTGGGTGGGGAGAGGAAGCAACTTTGCTTGGGGTGTTGGGGAGGGCTTCATGGAGGAGGTGACCTTCATTTGGATCTTTTCAAGAAACTTAGTGGTGAGCCAAGTACCTACACTGGGTAAAGTGCTCTTTTAGGCCAGTGAGAAAAACAAAGGTGAATGAGACAAAGTGGGTGAGGGGTGAGGATGATGTCTGAGAATAATGAGTCAGGTGTTAGGTGGGTTTTAGTCTGTGCTTTGAGAGACACCCAGTGTTTCACAGGTATTGAGAGAAAGAAAAGGACATGTGCCATTGAGAGCTCTTTGCTGCCCTGGAGAATGAGTACAAGAGAGGCTAAGAATATTGAGAGCAACACGTGCATCCCATGTAAACTTCAATTTATCCTCTTCTTTCTATGGGGCTATCTCTCCTTTTCTCTGCCTGGTAAAATCCCATCAACCTGTGAGCAGAGTAGACGTATGTTCAGGCACAGGAAAACGAGCTGCACTCCAGTCAAAGGCAACAGCATGTGGTAGAGCATAGGAGCACAAAGAGCCTGTGCATTTGTGAATTTGTATCAGTTAGCTTTGGCTGTATAACAAACCAGCCCAAAACGTGACTTCAAACAACCAACATTTATCATCTTTAAAAGACGATTTGTGGGTTGATTGAGTTATTCTTCTGGTTTGAGCCAGCCTAACTGTAGCTGGATGATTTAGGATGGCGTTACCCATGTATCTGGGTCTTCAGCTGGGATGTCTTTCCATGTGGACCTTATCCTCAAGGAGTCTAGATGGGGCTTGTAAACAGGATAGTCAACAGGGCCAGCAGCAAGAAAGGGCAAACCCAAAGTACAGCGCTTTTCAAGCCTTTATTTGCTTCACGTTTGCTAATGTCCTATTAGCCAATGGCAATCACGTGGACAACTGAGATTCAAGGGGTAGAGAAATCAGCCCTACTTTAGGAATGGGAAGAATTTTTTGGGTGGGAAATCCAGCAATCTTGGTGCATAGATCAGGTGACGAAGAGGAGACTGAAGAGATGGAGGTGCATTCTAATGAGCCTTGAGTGCCAAGTCCACAGGTTTCAGCTTTTTTCTGTGAGTGACAGTAGCCCACAGGGAGATTCAAGCAGGGGAGTGAGTACAGGGCCAGCTTCGCATTTTAGAAAGCGCATTCTATGCCTGTGGGAAAGCTGGATTGGAAGGAGGCGAGATTCAAAGCAAAGAATCCAGTAGGTGGTCCGTGGACCAGGAACAGGGACCCACTGCCCAAACTAAGATCATGTCACTGAGCTCCTGGAAGGCAGGGCCATGACTTGTACTCAGCTCAGAGTCTGGTTTAGAGTAGGTGATCAATGAATACTCAAATGAGGGACTTCCCTGGTGGTATCCAGTGGGTAAGACTCCACGTTTTCAATGCAGGGGGCCCGGGTTCGATCCCTGGTTGAGGAACTAGATCCCACATGCACGCTGCACCTAAGATCCCGCAGGCCGCAGCTGAGACCTGGCGCAGCCAAAATACGTAGGTAAGTAAATAAATAAATATTAAACGAAAACTACTCAGATGAGTGTTGGAGGGGAACAAAATATGGGCTGGCATATCCTTTACAGGTGGGATTCCCAGGGCATTCCTGATAGGCAGCGACATATAGGGAGCAGAACGAAGTGGTATGAGCATTCAGGGATTGGCTCATTTCAGCCAAGGAGATGGGTCTAGGTGCAGAGTCAGAAACCATCACAAGGAATTAGGATGCACACCTCCCTGTCCATCTTCTATCCCCTCCTTCATGCCAGGGAGGCCTTCTGAGTTGACTTTGGGTAGCTCACTTCATTTACCAGGGCCTCACTTTCCAAATTCTGTAAAATGGAGATGGTAACGCCAGGCACTAAGCAATGCCAAGAATGTGCTTTGAGGAGACACGAGGAGAGAGCTCCACTTAGAGGGCAGCCATTACTGATGCCGGCTTGCTGTAGCTGAGTGCCATCGGACTCGTGTCAAGGGCAGGCTGGGTGTGTGGGAGCAGATATTTTTCCTTAGTGGAGAAGTTTTCCGTTGGGAGCTTCCTGGCAGTGATGCTCAATGCTATTGCCATTCTGCATTTCCACTGCATGTTAGCCCCCTAATGAGATAATCCCCTTAATGTCCTGGTGACGTCAAGTGCTATTATGCACCTTTCCCAGATAATGGATGTCCAGTGATTGGCAGGGGAAGTCTCGGCAGAGGCCAGGATGGAACCCAGAAGTCTGGACTCTGCCCTCAAGGTCATGGCCCTTCTCCAGGATAAACTCCAATACAGACTCCTCAGGTTTCCTCAGCTCCGGCGCTAACCAGCTTCTCCGAGGCCTTTCTCTCCGACACCCGTCTTGGTGTAAAGAGCTGAAAAGCAAATGTTCCAATTGATGAAACAGCTGTACCATAAAAGGGATTTGGATGAGATCAAAAGGGCTCGCAACTGGGACAGGCCTGCAAGCTTTGAATGCCGTGTGTTTTTGGCATGTACTATAATTAATACGTACATGGAACATCACACATAATGTGCATATTAGTGACCCAGTGCACAGTTCATATGTTAATGCTATTAACGGCATATTACCTAGGCTGCTTAATGAACGTTACATAGGTTTTTAATGAATGTAGTTATTATGATTGAATTCAATTATATTCCTGCTATGCAGATGAAGTCAATAGAATAGCTGGACCCCACAGGGTCCAGGCAAAAGGAAACAGGTGTTTGTAGTCCGGGCAACTTGTAAGCTGGAGCCAGGGGAGGGGAGAAGCCAAGGGCCAGAGCTGACTTGGCTTGCCTGGGTCCTTTGTGGGTCCCGGATGGTTGTGCACCAAGCAGGGTGAACAGCAGGCAGTGTATGCACAAGACAGGATCTCCTGCTGCCCCTTCTGCTGCGGCTTTGGGACAGGGTGCAGGCCTGGAGCCCTGAAGCCAGCCGTGCCCAGGCTGTAACAGGACACTTTCCTCCTGGCTGACCCAAAGCCAGAGAGTGGTTGCATCACTTCCTCTGGCACCACCGAGCCCACGTGACTCAGGCATCTGTGTTTGCCAGGGATGCTGGCACGGGAGGCCCCCGGCCCGGCGTGGCTTCTTTTCTTCAGAATCTGTCTGGAGCAGAGAGGCAAAGCGGATGGAGCAGCTGCTGTTACCGCCGCTCATGCAGGCTCAGCGCTCACAGCCTCCAGGAGAGGCAGCCCGTGTGCGCAGAGAACCAGGGAATGAAGAGGCATTGGCATCGGGGTACTTCCCCTCCCAAGAAGGGGAAGAGAACGGTGCCCAGATATGAAGGGCTCCTACCATGGGCCAGGCTCTGCTGACATCTTCACAAGGAAAGAGGCAGGGTCCTCCCACATGGGTGAAGTGATACTAAGCCTCAAGAGAGGTTAGAAATTTGCCCAAGGTCTCTCTCTGGCTCACACACCCACCTGCACAGCTGGTTGGAGGTGGGACCAGAATTTGAACCCAGGCCTGTTTTACTCTAAAGGTTACAGCATCCAGTTATCCCAGGCTGTCTCAGTGCCACTTTGTGGTCCTGTTTTTTGTTTTTTTCTTCTTCCTTTTTTTTAACTTTTGACAATCTTTAATATCCAATAATTAAAAAAAAATGTAAGCGAGGTATAGTTGACATATAACATTATACTAGTTTCAGATGTACAACATAACAATGTGACATTTATATATATTATGAAATGATCATCACAGTCTAGTTAACATCTGTCATTATAAATAGCAATAAATTTTTTTTCTAGTGGTGAGAACTTCTAAGATTTACTTCTTAGCAACTTTCAAACACGCAACACAGTTTTATTAACTGTAGTCACCATGTTGTACATTACAGCCCAGGACTTAATTGTTTGTGCCCTTTTTTTTTTTTTTTTTTGCGGTACGCGGGCCTCTCACTGTTGTGGCCTCTCCCGTTGCAGAGCACAGGCTCCGGACGCGCAGGCTCAGCGGCCATGGCTCACGGGCCCAGCCGCTCCGCGGCATGTGGGATCCTCCCGGACCGGGGCACGAACCCGTGTCCCCTGCATCGGCAGGCAGACTCCCAACCACTGCGCCACCAGGGAAGCCCTATTTGTGCCTTTTGACCCCCTTCACCCATTTTGCCCACTCCTAACCCCTACCTCTGGCAACCCCCAATCTGTACTCTGTATCGATGAGCTGTTTTTTTTTTCTTTTTTAAATTTCACATATAAGGGAGATCATACATCATTTGTCTTTCTCTGTCTGACTTATTTCACTTAGCAGACTGCTTTCAAGTTTCACCTATGCTGTCGCAAATGACAAGATGTCCTTTTTTATGGTTGAATAATAGTCCATTGTATACATATACGTATATGCCACATTTCCTTTATCCATTCATCCATGGATGTTGTGGTCCTATTTTCAAAGACGTCTTTAGAACTTTGTGCTAAGATAGTGATGGGAGGAAAAGCTTGGCTCAGACAGCAGGATGGAGAGAAAAGGAGTAATTAAAAAAAAAAATCACAGAGAGAACTTCATTTTTCCAGTAAAATTTCTTGCGAAGTATAGATTTGCACGTCTCCTCTTCTGCCCCTCTTTCCACTCGCATTGACCGCCAATTTGCTAATCTTAGGCTGGCCAGGAATATACTTTCTATTTAGAAAGCCAGTGCAGCCAGATTTGGGCTCAGGCCTGGGGACTGACTCACTTTTGCTAGGATGACACATCCACTGCGCGTGTTTCACAGTTTTCAGAAACACCAGATTTATTTCTGTCAGTACCCGGAGCCTCACATCACTGGCCACCTAAGGCCACACACTGAGGCGTTGCTATTTTTTTTTTTTTGCCTGGGGCCTCAATGGATGGGAAGACTTCCCGTGCCTGAAACATCACCCTCATTTGTAAGGAGAGAAAGTCTGGCCAAAAATCGCAGTGTTTTTCAACCAGAATTTGGCTGGCGTTCAGCAGCTACCATGCCGAGGCTGTACCAGCCAGAGGGATGGCTGTGAGCGCAGAGGGCGTTTGAGACTTGAAAACAAGGCAAAAAAAAAAAAAAAAAAAAGGCAGGAAAAAAAGAGCAGACAGCGGAGAGAGGAGGAGAGACTTGAGGGATGATTAAGTTTGGAGTGAAGGGAAGGGAGAGGAAGGGAGGGAATTTAAAAAGAGAAAGGTGGAAAGGGAAATAAAGAAGGGAGGAGGGTCAGGAGAGAGGGAGGGAGGGGGGGAACTCATTTTAACTCATCAACTACTTTGTGGGTGCTAAGCAGTTTTTGTGGTGCTGCTACATGTCACCTCATTTACTTATAACCACTGTGTGGGTAAGCATGAGTAATCCTCATTATTATTCATGAGGAAATAGGGGCTCAGGAAGTTGGAATGCCCCGCCCCCGTTTATACTGATAGTACAGGGCAGAGTGAGGATTTGAACCCCGGCTCTCTAATGCCGTGAAGCCCGGAGGACTCCGCCGGTGATCAGAGCGTGTGATGGGACAGTTCCCTCTGAGGGAGCTGTTTACACACTTAGACACTAAGTGCTGTGGACTCGAAGGGCCTGCCACATACACAAAGCTCGGGATTCAGAGCTTTCTGGAAAAACTTTCTCCAGGATAAATAAAAACAACCACTTCAACTATTTTGCCAACAAATCTCTCTCCAAAAAGGAAAGGAAAGGAAAAGGGAAAGTGATGCTATTTATTTTTCCCTCCAAAGTAAAGGTTACAACAACATTTTCTTTGAGCTGATGTGTGAGCAGCCAGCAGACATTTCTTTGGTAACCATCTCCATGTGTCCATGTGGAAAGTACCTTGCAGTGACTAAGCATGAGTCGAGGTGATTCACTTGTCACTCTGCTTGGGGACTCTGGGCCTGTTTAGCAGCCCTGCTGTGTTTCCATCGGCTTCAGACCTGGGCTCCCCTCCCAGCCCCCGTGGGGCGCAGGTGCCTGAGATGTGCCCCTTCCTCTGCTCACAAGGCAAGGACCGTGGGGAGGGAGGGGAAGTTCTCTCTGGACCTGTAACCAGTCTTCTAGGAAGTCTTAGCTGCTTAACTCCCTCTGCAGCTGAGGAGTCAGGGGTTCAAGGCAGTGTTTGCAGTGAAATGAAGTTAACTAAGAATCAGGACATGCTGGGAGTTTCTCTTAGGTTGTCTTAGGCATCCAGGAAGGTACCTGTTGCTTTTCTTCCTCATTGAAACTGAGGACCTTGCAGCAAAAAGCCCAAGAACACGGGGCTGGTAAAAGGCCACATGACGCCATGAAACAAGGGTGTCCATCGTGGCGCAGAAGGGCTCACGTAGGACCAGCCTGTTCCCAAGGCCATTGATTCTACTCGATAATTCTTTTTAAATGTAAACTTTTTGTTAAAATCATGTTGTCGTAGCCTTTGCTGCTGCTATAACAGAATACCATAGACTGGGTGGCTTAAACAACAGAATTTTATTTCTCAGGGTTCTGGAGGTTGGGAAGCCCAAGATCAAGGTGCCGGCAGATTCGGTGTCTGGTTGAACCATCCTGGTTCGTGGATGGCCTCACATGGAGGAAGGGGTGAGGGAGCTCTTGGGGGTATCTTTCATAAGGGCACTAACCCCAATCACCTCTCAAAGGCCCCACCTGCAAATGGCATCACATTGGGGATTAGGTTTCAACATGTGAATTTTGAGGGGGACACAAACTGAATGCTTATTCAGTCTGTAGCACATACACATATAGAAAAGGCACATATCATAAGTATACAGCTTGGGGGCTTCCCTGGTGGTGCAGTGGTTGAGAATCTGCCTGCCAATGCAGGGGACACGGGTTCGAGCCCTAGTCCGGGAAGATCCCACATGCCACAGAGCAGCCGGACCCTTGAGCCACAACTACTGAGCCTGCGCGTCTGGAGCCTGTGTTCCGCAACAAGGGAGGCCGCGATAGTGAGAGGCCCGCGCACCGCGATGAAGAGTGGCCCCCGCTTGCCACAACTAGAGAAAGCCCTCGCGCAGAAACGAAGACCCAACACAGCCAAAAAATAAATAAATTAATTAATTAAAATAAGTATACAGCTTGGTAAATTTTCTGCAACTGAATATAGCTTGTAACCAACAACCATCGAGAAATAGAACATTACCTGTGATAGCTTGTTTCTGAGATGGTGACCACCAATCCTTTCCCTCCGTGTACTTGTGTGCTGTTCTCCTAGAGAAGAGGAATCTCTTCTTCTTCTCCCTTGAGTCTAGACCGGCTTTAGTGACTTCTTCGACCACTAGAATAAAATGAAAATGACTCTAAGGCTAGGTTATAAGAAACCTTGGGGCTTTCACCTGCGGCTCTTGGAATCTCTTTCTGGGTGCTCTGAACCACCACGTAAGAAGTCCAAGTACCTTGAGATTGCCATGTTGGAGAGGCCACAGGTAGACCCTCCTGTCTACAGCTCCAGTGGAGCCCAGACTTCCTGTGCTCCTTGCGAAAGCATGAAACTTGTTAGGACAGCTTTCTTGGACCTCACACTAGTCCATCTGCCCCCTGAGACCACTGAGTGACCTTCATCAAAAGCACATGGACCAGGAAGCAATTTAGATGTCCGTTGACAGATAAATGGATAAAGAAGATGTGGTGTGTATACACACACACTCACACACACACACACATATACACACAATGGAATATTAATCAGCCATGAAAAAAGAATGAAATAATGCCATTTGCAGCAACATGGATGGATCTAGAGATTATCATACTAAGTGAAGTAAGTCAGATAGAGAAAGACAAATATTATGTGATATCACCTATATGTGGAATCTGAAAAAATGATACAAATGAACTTATTTACAAAACAGAAATAGACTCACAGACGTAGAAAACAAACCAAAGGGGAAAGGTGAGGAGGGGGGATAAATTAGGAGTTTGGGATTAACATATACGCACTACTATATATAAAATAGATAACCAACAAGGACCTACTGTATAGCACAGGGAACTCTATTCAATATCTTGTAATAACCTATAATGGAAAATAACCTGAAAAAGTACGTATAACTGAATCACTTTGCTGTACACCTGAAACTCTGTAAATCAGCTATATTTCAATTTAAAAAATGCAGTCATTTCTAAGGCAAAAAAAAAAAAGGAAAAAGCCCATGGTGCAAAGAATTACCCAGCTGAGCCGCGCTTGAATTCCTGACCCAGAAAGGCATGAGATATAAAGAACTGGTTATTGTTTCAAGCTTTTGGGGTAGTTTACTAGGCATCAGTAGATCATCAAACATTATCAATCACTGCAGAAGCCTCCTGGTGACCCTTACTAGTCACAGTGTTCCCTCCAGTGGCAACCTTTCTCCGGACTTCCTATGCTATAGATTAGTTCTCTCTGGTTTTATACTTTCTGTCAATCACACACTGTGCCCTTTTTTGGGGTCTGGTCTCTTTGGCTCCATATTAAGTTTATGGCATTCTTCCCTGAGGTTGCTTGTAGCTACAGATCATCACTCTCATTGCTGGGTTCCATTGTGTGAATATGTTTATTTACTCATTCTACCATTGCTAGACATTTGTGTTGTCTCCAACTTTGGGGCATTATGAATAGTGTTGCTGTGAATATTCCAGTGCGTGTATTTCTGTTGGATGTATACTCGGGAGAGGACCTGCGGGGGAATGAGGTGTTTTCAGTTTTTGCAGCTGTCGCCACACAGGTTTTCAAAGTGGTTGTACCAGTTTCTACTCTTATCAGCAGTGTCTCATGGCTGCTCCCTCCACATTCTCCTTAGAACTTGTTATTTACTGTCCTTTTCATTCTGTGTCTGAGAATGGTATACAATTTTCTAGTACACGAGAGACAGCAGGGCTATCCACCTGCCAATGTGGCATCTGAGAAATGCAGGCTGAAAGCAAAAAACACTGAATTCCCTTGACCCAGATGGGAAAGAATGTTACAACCGTTCACTCACGTCCAAAAGAAGGTTGCTGGGTTCAGCTTCCACTTTCTTCACTCATCTGGAGAATTTCTGCTTTGTAATCAGGCTCCCTGAAGATGTGATAGAGGAAGTGATTGGGATTCTATTTTCTTCATTCTCAGGCCCTGAGTCATCTCCAGGTCATGGGGTATTTGGAAGGAGGTGAAGCAGAGCATGGCAGTTGGGTTTATTTTAGGGCAATCAGATGGCCGGATCATAAAAACCTGTTCAAGGAATTTGAAAATTCATCCTGCCAGACCCTCCATGACTCATGGGTTTGTGTTTCCTAATGGATGTGACAAGACATCTGGGCACACTGAGCTCAAAATTACCAGGGAAGAAAACAAGAGTGTGGCTGATTTGGACAGATAGATCGAGCTTATGGCAACTGGAAGAACTGAGGTTTTCCTGTGCCTAACTTGCCCCAAGTCTGGTAGAACCACAGATTTTGAGAAATGGCAGAAACTGGGTGTGATGCTTAGTTTTTGGTGTCAACTTGACTAGGCTGTAGTACCCCGTTATTGAATCAAACACGAATCTAGGTGTTACCAGGAAGGTATTTTGTAGGCGTGGCTAGCATCTACAATCTGTTCACTTTGTGTAAAGGAGATTGCCCTTGCTAATGTGGTGGGCCTCATCCAATCAGCTGAAGGTCTTAAGAGCAAGAACTAAAGTTTCCTGGAAAAGAAGAACTTCTGACTCAAGACTACAGCATCAATTTCTGCCTGATTTCTAGCCTGCCCTATGGATTTCAGACTATATACATATATGTGTCTATACACACATATAGATAGAGTGATGGATGGATAGATAGCTGGGTAGATGGATGGATGGATAGATAGGTAGATAGAGAGAGAGACAGATAGATAGATGATTTTTCTGGAGAACCCTCACTGATACATATAGTATAAATGAAATGAAACAATCCAGAAGAAATTCACAGATTTTGATCAGAGGCCAGCTTATTCTAAGTTTCTACAATGTCCTTGGAGTGGGCTCCTGAGGGAGGTCTGATTACCAAATACCTGCCCTGCTAAGCCTGACTCCATTGAAAAGGAATGAAGCTGAAAACTATACTAATGGAAAGTTCTCAGTGATAGTTTGTCTACTGAATCCTGGAGCCAAACTCTGGACTGTGGTTAAACCCCACCTGTTTCTGTGAAAGTCACTCTTCTTTCATGATTAGATGAAAACTATAGCTGAAGGCGACTCTCTGTGATGTAGCTTGGAGTCAAAATCGAAGGGTCCTCCATGATCACCTGCCCCCTCCTGACCCATTCAGTCTGAAAACACCAACGTCCTCACCCACTCAGACTGAGCAGTGACCAGCACTAGACTCATCCTGATGGTCTTATATTTTGCTCTTTTATAAATAAAGTCAATAAAAAATTCTTAAGAACAGCTTTCACAGAGTTCCCTCGTGGCACAATGGTTAAGAATTTGCCTGCCAATGCAGCAGACATGGGTTCCAGCCCTGGTCCAGGAAGATCCCACATGCCATGGAGCAACTAAGCCCACGTGCCACAACTACTGAGCCTCCGCTCTAGAGCCTGCGAGCCACAACTACTGAGCCCACGAGGCACAACTTCTGAAGCCTGCGCGCCTAGAGCCCGTGCTCTGCAACAAGAGAAGCCACCACACTGAGAAGCCCGCGCACAGCAACAAAGAGTAGCCCCCGCTCGCTGCAACTAGGGAAAGCCTGCGTGCAGCAACGAAGACCTGATGCAGCCAAAAAAAAAAAAAAAAAGAACAGCTTTCGTGTTAATGATTTGAAAAATGCTATTATTTCTGAATAAATAACTGGTTATTTTTGCTGCAAAATAATCAGTGTGGCCCCTTATGTGGATTTCTGAGATGGGACTCATAATGGCAAAACAAACAAAAACCAAAACAACCAACCTCAGATGTTTTGCACCAGACATCTCTGTCTTGGGCTTCTGACAACCTTGCAGTACAACCTCGGATGGGTCACTTAGCCCCTCTACCCCCGAGTTTTATAGATGCCAGAGCAGAGAGGAACTTAGGAGGTCATCTCATTTTGACACTGTCATGATATATTTGACATCTCATGGCATAGTTCCTCACAGAAACAGAAAGTATCCAACATCCCTAAGAAGACCATACGCCAGACCCTGTGCACATAGATGTTGGACCATGGGCTCCAATGCTTCTAGCTCTCTGTAGAAAAAGTGACAATTGTCATCTGTAATTTTAAGACTAAACTCTGGGTAAGCTCAGTTTTACTTACTATCTGCTTCCCTTGGAGAGGTTTTATATATAAATCAATGTTGAAATGCCTTAAATACCTGTGATATGCATAGGTATCCACATGTACACACACAGATAAGATATACCTGTTGACGTCAGAGGACATCCTTGCTGCAGACCCAGGAGTAAGAGCGCCTGTGTTTCAGAGAGACTGGGCAGGCTCAGTCCACTGGAAAGCATTTTTATCAGCCCCGTGGCTCTAGGTTTTCCCCTGTCAACACATTCTTCCCCTGCAAGCAGGACACGCTTACAGATCCTCATAGGAGACTGTATCACTCTCCTCTTGAAGAACCTCTGGAGACTTTCATTTCCAGTGGGATAAAAGTCAGACTCCTAAGCTTGACATCCATGGTATCCCCCTGGTTCTCCATGACATGGTCCTGCTTCTCTTTCCATCTGTACACTCACCATCCCCATCTTACACGCAACCCTCCAGCAATACGCAGAATGAGGCTCTCCCTTTCCTGAACACTCCAGGCTTGTTCTAACATCCATGGCCTCGTCTGTGCTATTGCTCGTCTCGCCCCTTCTCATCCCTTCTACCCAGCAATACCCAGATTTTTAGAGCCAGCTCCCATATCCCTTCCCCATGAAGTCCTTCCTGGATCTCCCGGGAAGATGATTTTTCCCCTTTACTTGCTCCTACAGCAGGTTTCATGGATTTCAATGATGGTCCTTATTATGCTGCATTGAATGAGTTTTTGTACATCAGCTTCCCTCGTTAGACTGGGAGCTCACCGGGGGCTAGAGGCAGAGTCATGTTTCCAGGTGTGCCCCCTTTGCCCAGCCCAGAGCCTGGCATGGCTTAGGGTACTAGGTGAGAAAGAAATGAATCATAAGTATATTCATTCTCTTGTTCATTTATGCAACAAATATTTAATTGCCTCCTCTGAAGCAGGCATACAGCAGGGGAAAAAAAAAGACATATGGCTCTATATCTGAAGGAGCTTATAGTCTGAGAGGTAAACACGCAACAGTGAGACCAGGTGGGGTGTGTCACTGCTGAGTGAGAGCCTGTGCTTACTCTTCCTTGGATCTGGGGACGCAGAAGCACATGCTGACATGACATTGCCGTTTTGAGCCATCACGTGGAGAGCAGCTGCCACGGGGCGTCTTCAGGACCCATAAAACTGGAGCTGTGCGCAAGAAACCATTGTGACTGTAAGCCACTGAGATCTGGGGGGCTGTTTGTTACTGAAGCACCACCCAATCTGTCCTAACTAATCCTCAACCCATGGTGTGAATCTTCTTCATAACAGGAAAAGTGTCCTGGCTTGAAATGCTGGCTTGTGCTCTGGGAAAAACAAGTCTTATTTTGAGGGTTCCAGCTGCCCTTCTGTTTCTCAAAGTGCCAGCCAGAAACTGAATCTAGGAGCCAGGGCGTCTGGCCATTTTGGCCCAAGAGAGGGCCCACCAGAAGGGCCCCTTTCGGTGTCATCGCAGACTCTGTACAGGAAGCTAAGATCTAGCTGAGGGTCTGTGTGAAGGGCTCTGACCTTGGCCAGGGGTCAAGGTTGCTCTGTCCTTGAGAGGGAAGCCTGGTCTCCCTGCCTAGCTGACTACTCCCAGGACTTAGTGCCTGCATGTACAAGAGGCTGAGGCCAAGGTACCAAGGTCAACACCCCTGAGTGGTGGCGATGGACAATCTCGCTGCGGCCTGGAGTGTCAGTGTAAATGGCTTCCTCTCCATTTCCCTCTTAACTGTGGAAACCTGGCCTCTGGGGTGTGAGTGTGTGTGAGTGTGTGTGTGTGTGTGTGTGTGTGTGTGTGTTTGTTTCCTCAAAATAATTCTCTAAGACTTGTCTCATGGTCCTATTTTACAAACTGGAATCTGAGGTACAGAGGCTAAGGAACGCAAGCCAATGCCATGGGCTATTTAGCTGAACAGCTAGAATTCAAAAAGAGGCCTTTTCGTTTTAAAGGGTTGGTTCTTTCAACTACCGCATGATTGCAGACGTGCATTTCAACAAACACTGGTTGAGAACCTCTCTGTGGTAGGTGTTGCATGAGCACGAGGTGTGAATAACAGCAAAGCTTTCTCCTTGCCCTGGATGGGCTCTCAGTTTGTTGGGGACCCGGGCACATCAATGGGCGATATTAGCAGAGAGCGATAAACGTCACATGTAGAAAGCACCAGGGAGGGACCTGCAGAGATGACTTCCAGGAAGGGGGGCTGCGGAGCTGAGACCCGAAGCATGAGGGGGAATTTTCTGGGCAGGTACCGAGAGGAAGCAAGAGAATTCTAGGCAGAGACTCAAGCACGTGCAGAGGCACTGAGGTGTGAGACGACAGGACTTGACGGGGAACCGAAAATCTGGCTGGTGTGATGGGGAGTGGTAGGCTGGGAATTTTAAATTTGCAAGTGACCTGCAGCTCTTTGAGTTTTGTGGGGGGCTCTGAGTAATTTAGATAATTGAAACATGTCTTCTTTTGGCTTCACATCAAAGTCACTCCTTCTTGGCAGCTCCGGCAGTTGCTGAGGACGCTGGCTCAGGGCCACTTACCGCCACCCCGGCTGGACTGGCGGCTGGCCTGCCACGGCCTCTGAAGGTACTGACTGCGTTCCAGCCAGGGCGGCTCGAGAGCCAGACAGCCTCACCCCAGGCCTCCACCAAAGGGAGCACCAGCAATGTTAAAGGAGAAGGTCATTGGCTTTGTTTGGCGAGACTTCTGTCTTATATGCTGTGCTAGTCATTTGTAATATTATCTCATTTGATTCTCTCACCCATCCCAAGTGGAGAACCGTATCCTCACTTTTAGGAGAAGCTTGACCTTATAAATTTTCACCTGGCTTGTCCTGGGTCACAAGCATGTCCCCCTTTCCCTCACTCAATCTTGCCTTTAGATTTCAATTAGGTTCAAAATTGAGAGCCTTCATCTATAAAATGGGCATATTTCATATCCCTTCAGTTTCCTGAGAAACTGAAGCCCACCCTCCAGGCCTTGGGCTTTGGGTTCTCCTGACCCCCCCACCCTCCCGGGGACCTGGCTGGCACGGTCATTGCTAGCAGCCTCTTTGCTTGGTCAAGTTGTGCTACCTTTGTTGCCCCTTCCTGGCTAAGGAGCTATGGAGACAGAAATGGTAGCTCCTTCTGTTTTTTTCATCCTGGCCTTTAACCCACAGAAGTCACAACTGGCTTTTGGACCAGGCTTCCCCAGAAGAAAGGGAGGAAGGACATAAAGTATTCAAATGGGGAAGTGGTTCCACAGAAGGGGAGTGAAGGGGAGCAGGGCTTCTGGGCACAGGCAGAGGCCCCAGGAGCCGGGCCAGAGTAGGCGGGAGGCTGGAGGTGCAGGGCGGAGGTGGGATGGGGTGCAGGGCCAGTGCACAGAAAGTGGACATGCTCCCGGGGCAAGGGAGCAGAGGGCCCCCAAGGAGGCGGGAAGCCAGGATTGGAGCCCCAGGAGCAGGAAGTCAGTGAGGAGCGGTGGCCAGTGGGGTGTTTTGGTTCTGCTTTCAGAAACAGCAGTGGTTTGGCTGCAACATTCAAAGACCTGAAAATATGGAAGCAGGCTCTGGGGAAGAGGTGCACTGAGAATAGCAGCCGTGAATATGGGAAGTGCTGAGCCCAGGGCTCTTCAGAGGAGCTGTGGCTTCTTTCTGGAGTTGTCAGCCTATAGGAAGAGGACACCCAGTTCTGAACTGCCCCGGGCCTAGTTGGGTCACCCAGCTGCTTGTCTCTGCCACACTTTTCTGTATCAGCTTAATATACTTTGCACACTCTGAGGGGCCATCCAAGAGAAGTTGTTGTTAATCATATTGATTATGTATTCACTCAGCATGATTTATTGAGAACTGATATGCACCCAGTCCTGGAATTCGGAGATGAACTGGAACCCAGTCTGACCACATTATGCAATGTAGTGTGCCCAGCGGTATAAAGAAGCATGTCACAGAGCTCTGGAGCCCAGGGACGAGAGAGGCTGAGGGCTTTGGGAGAGTCCAGGTCATCTTCCCAATGGGTCTGTAAGATGCGCACATGAACTTGACTGAGAGGAAAGCAAAGGGCAGGCCAGGCAGAAGGGCTGCATGTGCTGAAAGGAGATGAAGAGTTGGGCACAACTGGGGAAGAGCCTGGAGTGGACAGAGATGAAGCCAGGAAGATAACAGGGGGCATGAATGGCAGGCTTGGGAACGTGGATTTTACTCCATAGGCCTTGGGAATAACGGAAGGTTTTAATGCAAAACGTAAGTGGGATCTTAGTACTTACTTAGTACTACTAATACTGAATTTATGATAATTATGATAAGCAATAATATTAATTACAGATGATGATGGCGATGGAAATACAAGTAACAAATCTCTCCATCATATGTCAGTGGTGATGGGTTGTAATATTAATTACAGATGATGATGGCGATGGAAATACAAGTAACAAATCTCTCCATCATATGCCAGTGGTGATGGGTTGTCACCCCCATGATTATGTTGCATATACCTGACTCTGTCTTAGTGGACTGGAGGGAGAGATTCTTCTGCCACCTTCAGGAAGCACACTGTCGTATTGTGAACTGCCGTATTGTGGAGAGGGCCATGTGCCAGGGAGCTATGGGCAGCTTCTGGGATCTGTGTTGGCCACCGGCTGGTGAAGCCTGGGGTCCCCTGTCATACACTCCCAAGGAAATGGATTCTGCCAACAACCTGAATGAGCTTGGAAGCAGAATCTTCTCCAGTCGAACTTCCAGATGAGAACGTAGCCCAGCCGGCTCCTTGACTGAAGCCTTGTGAGACCCTGAGCAGAGCTGAGTCATGCTGAGACCCATAGAAACTGTCAGATAAATGTGTGTGTTTGTTTCAAGCTGCCGGTTCTATGACAGTTTGTTACAGAGCAATAGATAACTGATACAGGTTCCTCTAACAAGTAAGCAGCACGGGAATCTGCTTCTAGAAAAATGTAGTTCATGGTAAGGATTATAGGGCTGCAGGCACTGTGTAGCCCAGCCCCTACTAGCTCTCCGTTGCACGTCAGCCATCAGAGAGTAAACCTTTTGGCGTCTTAGAGGTGGGGCAGATAAAGGGAAGAGCAAAAGCTGAGAGTCAGGTGGGCCTGGTACCAAATCATGAAAACTGAGTCATTGCTCCCAGAAGAAATACAGGGTGAGGGTCCTGTGAGCCTCTGGTTACGTTTTCATCAGCCAATCAACATACAACCTTGTTGGATGTATGCTTCTGTTTAGAGACACCTCATTTAACAGACAGTGTTGATTCATTAACATTGAAGTCAAGGCCAGCAGCGCTATAACTTGTGCTCGAGCAAAGCTTATCTAATCTATGTATTTTCTCCGTAAGGCACAACATAGCTTCTTGTGCTTGGGAACACCAGCTAGCACTTCAGAACTATGCTCAGAGGCCATTTCAAACAGCAAAACTATCAAGGAAAATCTCCCCAAACGTGAACAACACTGCACCGCGTGGACCACAAAATGGATACTTGCTGCAGCACGAGAGCTGTGACCAGAAGGCAGAGCTTGTCTTGTTGGACTTGAGCTGGGAACGTGTGTGTCCTTTGGCAACTCAAATTTTTTGCTGTTCTGCGCACGTCTGTGAGTCATGGTGAAAGTGCAAAAAAGCCTGCAAGTGTTGATTTGGGGGGTTACAAATAAATTTTAGCAGAGTAGGTGAACTTGCAGACACGAAACCTGGAACAAGGATGGACGGTCCTTCACAGTAGGCCTGGCACACAGTAGATGCTCAGTAAAAAAATTTTCAGTTTATTATATTATCATCAGGATCAGCGTAGAGTCTGGCAAAGATCTCTAAGGGGACTCCGGGACTCCAAACACAAGCTCATGCTTGTGAGGGAGGGAACTCGGTGAGTATGAAGCTCCTCAAATCAATGCTCCAGGGAGCCTGGAGTCTCCTTTCCTGTTTCTTGGCCAGGTCACCCGGGACTCCTACATTCCTGGGGCCTCACCAGGGTTTCCCTCACTTGATGCCAAGGCTGCTGGTCCTCCTTGTGCAAAGGTCTGCACGCCCCTGCTGGTGAGCACAGGCCTGCATCCTGCCATTGTCCTGGGAAGGGCCACCCCGAGCTGTACCGATTGGAGTCCGCTTCCAAATTGCTGGATCTCACCCTCTTGCACTGTTGGTGGGAATGTAAATTGATACAGCCACTATGCAGAACAGTATGGAGGTTCCTTAAAAAACTAAAAATAGAACTACCATATGACCCAGCAATCCCACTCCTGGGCATATACCCTGAGAAAACCATAATTCAAAAAGAGTCATGTACCACAATGTTCATTGCAGCTCTATTTACAATAGCCGGGACATGGAAGCAACCTAAGTGTCCATCGACAGACGAATGGATAAAGAAGATGTGGCACATATATACAATGGAATATTACTCAGCCATAAAAGGAAATGAAATTGAGTTATTTGTAGTGAGGTGGATGGACCTAGAGACTGTCATACAGAGTGAAGTAAGTCAGGAAGAGAAAAACAGATACCGTATGCTAGCACATATATATGGAATCTAAAAAAAAAAAAAAGTTTCTGAAGAACCTAGGGGTAGGACAGGAATAAAGACGCAGACGTAGAGAATAGACTTGAGGACACAGGGTGTGGGAAGGGTAAGCTGGGATGAAGTGAGAGAGTGGCATGGACATATACACACTACCAAACGTAAAATAGATAGCTAGTGGGAAGCAGCCGCATAGCACAGGGAGATCAGCTCAGTGCTTTGTGACCACCTAGAGGGGTGGGATAGAGAGGGTGGGAGGGAGACGCAAGAGGGAGGGGATATGGGGACATGTGTATACATATAGCTGATTCACTTTGTTATACAGCAGCAACTAACACAACATTGTAAGGCAATTATACTCCAATAAAGGTGTTAAAAAACAAAACAAACCCCAAATGCTGGATCCCAGAGGGCAAAGCAGCTGAGCTGCTCCATGCCACACCACCCCTTCCTGCTCTCCACCCGGCTGTCCCTCCGGTCAGGTGGCCAGAGGAGCCCCAGGGGGTCCTTAACCTGGCTTTCTGCACTTTCCTGTAGGGGAGGCGAACAGGAAAAGAAAGGGAACTCCCATTTCTCAAGCCTTCCTCTGGACCAAGCCTGGGGCTGGCCACATTCCGCCCACTGCCTTGTGGAATCCTCCCAACAACTCTGCAGTGTCCAGAGCATGCCTGGGTCACAGATGAGGAAACTTAGGCTCCGAGCGGTCCTCTGAGTGGCAATGACTGCAACCCCAACCTGGATGTTGGCAGCATTCACTCGGTTTGGACAACAGTGCAGGATTCTGTCAGAGAGACTTTTTAAACAGTGTGAAAAGAGTTGCATACAGGGACCCTGTAACAATTCTCAACATAAAATAATCATAATAAGGGCAACAGGGGATGTCTCTGGCGGTCCAGTGGTTAAGACTCCGCACTTCCAATGCAGGGGACGTGGGTTCGATCCCTGGCAGGGGAACTAAGATCCTACATGCCACACAGCCAAAAAAGTAAGTAAATAAATAAGGGCAACAAAGCAACCTCTGAGTGCTTTCTAAGGAAGCACACACAGCACTTTACATAATTTTCTCATTCCATTTAATTATCTCAGTGACATTTTGAGACAGGGAGTATCATTATACCCTTTTCAGATGGGACGTCTAAGACTTGGAGACGTGAGCTGACTTGCCTGAGGTTATAGAGGTTCTAATTTAGGAGGCAGGAAAGCAGGGATGGGAATCCAGGCTGACTCCAGAGCCCTCCCTCTTACTGCTACGCTATAGGCTGGGACTGATGGGGGGTTGCTTCCTTATTCGCACCCACCTCCTGTCACCGGGATGACTCCTCCATCCCATTGAGTACAACAGGCAACAGAGCCATGTCTGGGGGAAGAGGCCAGAAGCCTTCCGTGCGGGGGTGCTTCAGGCAGAGATGCACCATCAGTACCATCGCTTCATCATCTTCCCCATTCTTAGCATCATTGTGGCTACAGGCTCAGAGGACTCCTGCTCGCCCGACCTCCTTCTGGCTCCATCTTTCCCATCCCCAGGCCTTCCTTTAGGCTTCGTGACTTCTCTCCTACAAGGCCTTGTTTCCACAGAGAAGGGAGCTACCATTTATTGAGCGCCTACTGTATACTGGGTGCTGTGTTAAACCCACCACACCCTGTGACAGGTGTTATTAACACCCTTCTACAAAAGAGGTCAAGTCACTTCCCCAAGATAACATCGGGTGATTTTCCATGGAGATAGAATGGGAAACCTGGAAAAAAAATTACTGAGGGACTTATAGTTTTAAAAGAAAAACATCTGGTTCTATTCTCCCTCTCCATTCTCCTTCTACCAGGTCTGTGCATCAGTGTTTTATTTTATTTTCTTAGAGGGACTCTGCATTTGGAGCTTTCATCCGATGGCTTCCAATGTTTTCAACGGCAGGAATGAACTCTCCACACTTAGGAGGTGCCCAAGTGACATGCACTTGGGGTTCAAAAGGATAGATCAATCCTGTCTCCCTGCAGGGCCAACACCGAAGCATGTGCAAAATTCCTGCATCTCCTGCCCTGATCCTGGGGCGGGTGAGGGCGACAGTGCAATTGTAGGAGGCAAGGCAAAGGGACAGGAGGTGCTGGGGTCCTGGCTGGCCTTTGTCCTGTGGCCACTGTCCCTCATCCACACCTTGGCGGAAGCAGTTTTCTTCCTGCATGAATTGCGCCGACCACCCAGCCTCCAGGCCGTGGAAAGACCTCAAGTCCGTGGAAAGATGGAATGGAGCCCTGTGGGCAGCCAAGTCCTGTGAGGCCTCCGGGCACTGATGGAGCAAGAGGTTGAGGAACGTGTCGCTTGGCCCTGTGGATGGCAGGCTTGGGTTCTGGAGTCAGACAGACCAGGGGTCCACAGTAAGTACAGGGCAGTGCGGGGCCGGGGCTTCCGTGATGGCCTTCCTGGCTCCAGTCCATGTGCCGGCTTGGCTGCCAACCAGCTCTGTTACATGTTAATTGTGCCTGCGGTTCCATCTAAAGGAGAAGTTTTACGTCAAAGATACCCTGTCTGAGACTGCCGGGTTCTGAGGTTGTGGGATATGGAGGGAGGAGCTTGGGATCTGGAATCAGAGAATCTGGGTTTGCGATGTTCTATTGCTTCTAGCAAAGGGATATTGAGTGGGTCCCTTTACCACCTCAAGCCTCAGTTTAATTATATGGAAAAATGGGTCTAGTGACATGCATAGTCTATCCCAGGGGTCTTATGAAGCTCCAGTGAAAGAAGAAAGAAAAATTCTGAGACAGTACTTTATAAAACTAAAATACACGTTCAATGTCAGTTATTGGAGAGGAGGTGTACTGGCCAGGATTCAGTGCAGGCAATGGAAAACATTCTAGCTAGTTTAAGCAGAGAAAGAGTTTAAAGTAGGGAAATAGAAGCTTAAAAAATAATGTTGGAAGTTCTAGAAGACAGGCTCTACGTTGCAAGGGTGTTTGGGAAATATAGTTTTTAACTTTTTTTTTTTTTTTTTTTGTGGTACGCAGGCCTCTCACTGTTGTGGCCTCTCCCGTTGCGGAGCACAGGCTCCGGACGTGCAGGCTCAGTGGCCATGGCTCACGGGCCCAGCCGCTCCGCGGCATGTGGGATCTTCCCGGACCGGGGCACGAACCCGCGTCCCCTGCATCGGCAGGCGGACTCTCAACCACTGCGCCACCAGGGAAGCCCAGTTTTTAAATTTCATTCTCCGTGATCAGGAATGTTCTGAAGGAAACTGAAACAGACATGGGCCAAAACAACAATTTGCTTCAAATGCATATATGCAATGATTTAGTGAAACACCCACACTCAGCCCTGCCAGATTTCCCCTGCTCCAAAGATGGAACTAGGCACGTGTTGACATCTACCCATCCTCACTCTACTGAGAGTTTGGGTGGGGTTGAGGAGTGGGGATTAGGAGGACTAGAGCTGCCGGCATGTGGGGCTTGGTAAAGCTAGAAACTAGGCAGTGGACAGTCAGGAAGGGCCTCACCAACTGTGAGGGCCAGCGGGGTAGAGCCAGGAATGGGGCCCAGAGTTCAGAAAGGCAGAGAGCGGGTGGCGGTCACACAGAGGGTGGGGCTCCTCCACGAACTCTCTTTTTTTTTTTAACTTCTTTATTGGAGTATAATTGCTTTACAATGGTGTGTTAGTTTCTGCTTTATAACAAAGTGAATCAGCTATACATATACATATATCCCCATATCTCCTCCCTCTTGCGTCTGCCTCCCTCCCACCCTCCCTATCCCACCCCTCTAGGTGGACACAAACCACCGAGCTGATCTCCCTGTGCTATGAGGCTGCTTCCCACTAGCTATCTATTTTCGTTTGGTAGTAACCTAAGTGTCCATCAACAGATGAATGGTTAAAGAAGATGTGGCACATATATACAATGAAATATTACTCAGCCATAAAAAGAAACGAAATTGAGTTATTTGTAGTGAGGTGGATGGACCTAGAGTCTGTCATACAGAGTGAAGTAAGTCAGAAAGAGAAAGACAAATACCGTATGCTAACACATATATATGGAATCTAAAAAAAGAAGAACCTAGGGGTAAGACGGGAATAAAGACACAGACCTACTAGAGAACGGACTTGAGGATATGCGGAGGGGGAAGGGTAAGCTGTGACAAAGTGAGAGCGTGGCATGGACATATATACACTACCTCCATGAACTCTTAAATCAGCTCTGCCTGCAGCGACCCTTCATTGACCAACATGAGTGTGATGTGTGGGTGGGTCATTCCTTCTGAAAGGACGGGATGTGGGACGTAAAGGGAAGCCAAGGTTAAAATGTGCAAGTCCTCCTTTTGCTGGAAGACATGTGAAATAAAACATATTATATGAGCTTCCCCAGTGCATTAAGACATGCGCTTCCAATACTTTCCTCAATGCCATTCTGTTCTTACACATTCATTTTCACGCAATAATCAGTTTGGAGGAATTTCAACTTCCTTCATTTTCAGCTAAATGAAATTCATCTTAACCAGACACCCACCCAAGAGGAAAAATGAAGATTTTTTTCTAATTTACAATAATCATCAGGAAAGGGAGTCTATAATAAGGAAGTAATCCTTCCAGTGACTTTTTTGGTAAAGACAAGTATGAGGTTTCTCTTAAGGTTTGCAGTTCTCTTCTTATAAGCTGGGGATATGTTCTTTTATAAACATGTCAGGAACATCACCTCTGGTTGCCATGGAGATGGTCAAGTCTTCTGCATGTCTGCTTTCCCAAGGATAGGATCTGTGGTGGGGTGGGCAGGCATGTAAGGGGAGGGAGGAGTTATTAAAAATGAAGGTAATGAGAACCAAATCACTTCTTAAATTATAAATAATTTTGTTTAACATGGATGCAGAAGACAGTTATTGGCTCAACAAATTATCATGAGTGGGTCATCCCTGTGGGGAAGCAGAGTCATAGTGTTGATTTTGGCAGGGGTTACCCAGCACATTTGGCAGCCTGGACCATCTTTACTGGGATAAGTGGGAAGGGACTGTGGGGCTGAGACCCAAGCATAGGAAGTGTGCTCAGGCTCTCAGCAACATCGATATTAAGATGTTGTTAAGACCAGATTTAAGTTAAGATTAGAGTTGAAGGGATCTTGAGAGCATTTCCTCCAAAACCCATTTCTACAGTTAGGAAAACTGAGGCCCAGGGAGTTTCTGAGAACTTCCGCCTTACCCTGAATCCTGAATGTGTAAAGTGTTGAAAAAGTAAACAATGAACTTGAGCATCAAGTTTCCCAACATAAATCCAAATGGTCGATGAAGAGATGGAAGGATGTTTAACATCACTCACAATCAAAGAAATACTAATTAAAACCTTAGAGGGACGCTTTCTCTCAAATTTTAAGTAATTTAATTAAAATACTGAGAATTAAGGTAAGCAAGAGAATGGGCACCCTCATTCATGAGGGGCCCTGTGAATTGATGGGTGCAACCCTTCCAAGGGGCATTTTGACAACACGTGTCAATATGTGTCAGGAGCCTTAAAGACGTACATACAGTTTCTGACATAGCAGTTAGAATTTCAGAAATTTACCTTATAAACATATTATAGATGTACACAGGGTTTGGCCACAAGGTTTTTTCTTCATTGGTTTCAAAATATGTGTTCCAAAGTAGGGGACTATTTACATAGCACATTCATAGAATAGGATATTTATACCCATAAAAATGTCTGGGTTCATCTCCCTGACTTATTCCCAAAGCTTCTTTAGCATCATTTGTAGTTAAAAGAGCATGAACTTTGGTGACGAAAGAGGCAGATGTAAAGTCCTCACTCCACTTCTTTCTAGGTGTGTGACTTCTTAAGTCATTTCAGCTTCTGAGCCTCTGTTTCCTTATCCTGTAAAATGAAGTCAGAAATAATACCTAAACTGCAGTGAAAATTCCTGAGCTGAGATGCAAGGAAGCACCTTGTAAGCTCTCACACCATGCAGAACTCAAGATTACGGTGATTTCTTCTGAATACAGCTAAAACCACAGCTAGAGCCCTCCCTCGCTGTAAGTAGGATTATTCTTGGAGAATCTACCTGCTGCTCTTCAACTTGTGACAGAACAAAATTTCTGAGCCACCTGGATCTCTCTACCCCTCACCCAGAGTCTGTTTAGGACGAGATCAGCACCCAGGGAGCCTGGATAATAGAGGAATGGAGGACAGGGGGGACATCCCATGACCAAGCCACTCACAATCACCAGGTGGGAGCTGTGATTAGCCTAGTGAGGGAACTAACCTCAGACACCAGCACACAGAGTTCCCTAACTTGGGTACCATGGCCGTGATCGCTGCTGTAGCCATGTGCTTCCTGTAACATCTGCCACATTTTTAAATTTTATTTCTGCCACATTTTTTTAATAATTCACTTTTTAAAACTAAAATGAATTTATTTACAAAGGAAACTTTATATCACGATGATAAATGAAAACCAACAGAGTTACTCGCTAAAGTAGACGTTAACCAAGGCACAGGCAGGATGATAACAAATAATGAAATTGAATTCTAGCTAAACATTCTCGCCTGCTGAAGCCTGGTCCTGAGGCATGTTGTCAGTTAAAGAGGAAAGTGGCAAGTATAGAGAGCTGTTGAGGACACACAAGCAACGAGATGAGAATTTTTCTTTGCCTTGTAATCTGAAGGATAAAACGAGAATTGAAAAGTGATTCTTCTTTTCACTGAGTTACTTTCTCTTAAGCCTACAGTTCCTAAAATCAAACCCTGTAGGAAAGAAGTACTGATATAGTCAAAGAAATATTTGAGAAATATTGATACAAAGTCTCCCACCGCCTCCCCACCTATTTCATGGATGTGAAAACTGTGGCTCAAACAAGAGAAGAAACTTGTTCAAAAGCCTACGGTGGGGACTTTCCTGGCGGTCCAGTGGTTAAGATTCCACGCTTCCACTGCAGGGGACGTGGGTTCCATCCCTGGTCAGGGAACTAAAATCTGGCATGCTGCAAGGCGTGGCCAAAAAAAAAAAAAGGCCAGTGATGGATCAGTGGTTGAGCTGGGGTGAGATTCAGTGCCTGACTCCCCACTCGACGTGCCTTCTACCAAAAGCCCCAGTGGATCTTGTAAGAAAGTTCGGTTTTAAAAGATAAGATGAGCAAAGACTAGCTCTGAATCACCAAGACTTTTTTGTCTTGAAGAAATTACAGCTACTCTTTTGCATTTGTGGCTCCACATTTAGAAAAAGCACAAAAACCACTATGCATCCTTCAAAGAATATGTATTTTGAATTATAGACTTTCTTTGAAATGCTCTATATTTAAGCATGGCGTTCAACATGCAACAGAGATAAAGCTGCTTCGTCCACTGTGTCTGACAGTCAGATTCTAGTTAAATATCATTATTGCTGTGCTCACACGGCACTTTGTTTGCGAATTTCTGAATATGTTGTTCACTCACAAGGTGTTTTTGCGCACACTGACTCACCAAGTTATCACCCTAACCACGTGATGGAGGTCTTATTATTCTTTGTGGGTACAGCTGGGGAAGCTGAGAATCGAGAGCCAGGGCTTGACTGGGGTCATGTGAATAGGAAGGGGTGAGCCTGAGGCAGGAGACGAGCCCAAAGCCAGAGATCTTTTCCCTCCCTGAGTTACCACCTCTCTCCCTGGCCGCCACTTTCTGCCACTAGACGGGAGCCTTGGGAGCAGTTGTGCTGGTCCCCAATGCTGGGAGGGAGGGGTTTCTGGGCTGAAATAGACAGGAGCCCAAGGGTGAGCGTCTTTGGACTGAAAAGCTTTAACAGAGGGAACGGGAAGAGGGAGGCTACGACGCAGCCGGGGAGACCGCCCGTGGAGGTCTTCCTGCAAAGCAGAGTTCCAGTTTCCAGGTCCTTAGCAAGATCTGCTGCTTCCTCAGGAAACTCTTCCCTGATGCCTCAAATTACGTCGTGACTCTGATTTATGGTCCCATTGTGTCCCAGTTTTTCCTAATAATTTTGATAGTTTAAAATTACTTATTGGAAGGACTTTTTGCTTAATGTCTGTCTCCTCCAGTGAACTGAAAGCTTTACAGAGCAGGGATGTGCTTGTTAATCCCTGCATCCCGGTGTCTAGCACCGTGCTTCACACACAGTTGGTGCTCCATTGATATTTATTGACTGAATCAGTACCCGGTGAGGGGGAGGGGAGACATTCTTGGGCACATGTTCTCTAAGGTAAAGGAGGCAGTGCAGCGTAGTGTGCCCGTTCTCAGGTGTGGTCTGGGGATGCCTGGGAGTCCCCAGCAGCCTTTCAGGCGGTCTGCCAGGTCAACACTGTTTTGTAATAATGCTAAGATGTCATTTGCTTTTCTCACCTCCATTCCGTCATGGGCGTACAGTAGAGTATTTTGGAGACCACGCGGCGTGTGAGAAGATCGTTGCTCTGATGACTAATAGAACGTGTGCAGTGTATTCTTGGGCTTTAAATTTTTTCCAGTTTTAATTTCTAATATGGTAATTCACGTAACTCACAGAAACAAAAGCTCTTTGGGATCCTCAGTGATTTTGGAGGCTGTAAAGGTGTCCTGCCTGAGACCACAGTGTTAGAGGGAAGCAGGTCCTTGTTTACCGGTAAGAGTGAGTCCCCAGGAGACTGGGGCCCTGAGTTCACATCCCGACTGTGTCTGGTCTTAGGTGAAGACTTCTTGGTGGCCTAGTTTCCTCATCTGTGAAGTCAGGTGACAATAAAATCAATAACACACGACGTGAGGTTGTCGAGCAGTTTAAATATGAGTTGATTCCTATAAAAAGTCACTAGAACACTGCCAAGTATGGTGAGTGTTCTATAAAAATTAGCTATTATGGAGGTCCAGAGGGGTTAAGAGACCTGTCCCAGGTCACCCCAGGAGTGAGTGGCAGAGTTTCCCCTGGGCCCTTGGTGGGACTGAGGGTGTGCTTAGCTCTTTCCATGCCGGGAAATGCAGAAATTAGCGGGGAGGGTCGATTCTCCCCCAGCTGGACCGGGGACCAAGGAAGCCAGAGAGAAGGATGTTTGATTGAGGGCCGCACCAGTGGCCAATCCCTGCCTGCAGGGGCCTGAGGAGGTGCTGGTGGGGAGGGAAGGGAGCCCAAGGACATTGGCTTGGCCGGCTTGCCCGGGAAGGCCTGTGGGCACTGGGGTCTGGTACCTGCCTCTGAGAAGGCAGCAGTGCTGGCCCGGGCCAGGGAGAAGCGTGGATTCCTGGAAATGCACATCAGCACATTCGTTACTGTCTTATCAGCAAAGTGCAGAGGAAGCCAGGAAGCAAGGGACGGATCCTATTACTCGTGACGAAATGCCCTTCTGGTCAAGTATGAAAAATGTTTGAGGAATGAGTTCCCAGCCATGGTATGAAAACAGATGTTGGGTTCTTTTTTTTTTTTTTCTTTCCCCTCTGACATAGTTCAGGAAGACAGGGCACAAATCAAACAGATAGGGCAGTTTGAAGCCCAGCTGCTTCAAAGGCCCTGGGATGGTATCGGGAGAGAGGTTTCCATGGTCAAGGCTGCAGGGACTGGGGGAGCCTCCGTCCCCTCTCTTGTTCTACATAAGGGGAAACCGAGGCCCAGCTGAGAGGGAAGGGAGGTGTCCAAGGTCACACGGCTTGGCCAGGGCTCTCTGAGCCTTTTGCTGAAGCCTGAAACAAGATTGGCAACAGTCACAAAATTAGGGCTGACGATCCTGAATGGGTCCATAAACAATGAACTTGGAAAAAGGTTTTTACGACAAGGGCAAAGGTCTTACCTAATTTTATTGTTTTTCTTTTAAATAATCAAGTAAAATGATATATCCTTTCTCTCAAAAATACTCTGTGTTTATAAGGGACTAGAAGCAAGTACTGAGGCATTCGGCCATATCTGCTGAGGTTGACTAGCGGAAAGAGATCGGGCCTTGGTGTCGAGCACAACGAGGGTTAAAAATCCTGGATCTGCCATTCGGTTGCTGTGTGATCTTGGGCAAGTCTCTGAGCCTCAGTTTTTCCTTTATAAAATGGGAATAATGATGCCCTTTTGAAAGGGCTGTTGTGAAGAAAGTAGAATTTCTATCAATAACTAACTTCTCTGCGCCATCCTTATTTGCCAAGCACTAGGCCACGTGTCCTCATGGATGAGATGCATTGGATCTTCCTAATAATTCAGTGGCCTATGTTCGGAGTCCCATCTTATAGATAAGGAAATGGGGACTCAGAGAGGTTAAGTACCTGCTCACTCAAGGTCGTTGGGCCGGTAAGGATCAGAGGTGGGATTTGAACTCATGCTATCTGCCTTCACAGCCCACATGAACCCGTATAAGGTGCCTAGGATAGTAACAGCGCATAAGAGAAGAAGCATAACTGGCAGCCAGTATTGGTATCATTAAAATAATCATCCTTCATTTCACTTGGCTTATGTAGCATCACAAAGGCCATATCATTCTAAGATCATTATTGAAAAGGAGTCAGGAAATAGTACCAAGAAATATCTATAGACAAAACCCAAAGTCTCTTCCGTCTGTGGGATGGGGAACGAATATGGTGGTGCTGACTCAGGGGATGCCATCTTGAGAGGTTTGAGAAAAAGAAATAAGGATTCTGAGTGAATGTCTGTCACACAAACGCAATCGCGGAAATCCTACCTTGAGCCCCTGCTATGGGTATTCCCGGGCGAACTAAACTATCATATTATTCTGCTTCGAGCAGAAATTACACAGCCCATTGGAGGTATACTGGTTATCTAACGCTGCTCACAAGGTCAGGTTGGCAGCTATATATAAATGTCTTGATTAAAACAAATGGGTCGTTACGTAAACATTACAATAAACATCTTTTAAAAATTGCATCCTCTTTCATTATGTGGGGCTCATGGGAGAAAATTAGTGACAGGCTTCCTCCTTGATGAGAAAGTTGGGAACCACTCAGCTGAGAGTTGTAGCCATTTCCGAGTTGTTTTACAAGCAGAGGCTGTCTGGGATTGGCAAGGGAGTTCAGCAAACGCTGGATGACCCACTGATCTCTGATGCCTGTAAAACTCCCGATCACTGGAAAGGACTGGAAGCACATCTGCTCCATTGCATCATTTTAAAGCAGTAGATGGAGCTGAGAGAGTGGACAGGATTCATCCAGAACATGCCCAAGGCAGGTCCAGGGCTCCTGAGTCATTTCTCTTTCCTCGACGGTTTTCAGAAGTCTTGGGTGAATTTTATAGAAGGGTTTTCTGAGCTCTTGGGACATGAAGACTTTGTTATTCAATAACTTGGGAAGACTTCCCAGCAAAGGTGACAAAGTATAACATGAAAAATGTATATATATCATAAGTGTATACAGCTCAACGAATTTTTGTGAATCCATGTGACCGGCACCCAGCTCGTGAAACATCGCTAGCAACACGGGACACTCCATCTTGTGCTACCTTGCAGTAACTTCCACCCCCTAAGGGGTAACTACTATCCTGAATTCTAACACCACAGATTGATTTTGCCTGTTTTTGAACTTTTTATCACCGGAATCTTATGAGATGTACTCTTTTTGTGTCTGATTTCTTTTACTGAATATTATATTTGTGTATGGTTTCGTATTTTTGCACATAATTATAGGTCATACATTCTCATTGCTGTATAGTATTCTATCCCATGGATCTATTATAATTCAGTGACCCGTTCTCTGTTGACGGACCTTTGGCTACTATGCCAAAGGTATAGTTTGGCTACTAGTGCTACTAGTGCTGTTGTGAGCACTTTAATGTGTGTCTTTTGGTGCATGTATGTTCACATTTCTATTGGGTACACGCAGAAGTGGAATTGCTTTGAGAGGATGAGGATGAGACAGCTTCCCAAAAAGGATGAGGGGAAGCTCTCCCAGCCGAGGAAGAGTCTATGCACAGCCACGTAGGTGCAAAAGAGCCAGAGATGTTTGGGGAACATTGGGTGACTCAGGGACTGAGCATGCGATGACTACGAAGCCTAAGCAATCGGATGTCCCTTTCATGTGACAGCCCACCTCTCCCTCCTCACCTCTATCTGGCTATCGATACATCGTTGTTCTTCAGTGATTTCTATCTCTGTTTTGGGGAGGCTTCCTGACTGCCTCTGCCTGGGTAGTTATCCCCTCTGGGCTCTCATAGCCTGCCATGATTCTCATTAACACAGTTCTGCCCCCATTTCACTGGCATTGTTTGTTGGTCTTGTCTTTCTTCTCACTAGACTGAGTTCCTTGAAGGACAGAACGGGGCTGGCTCAGTGTCTTCTGTTTGCACCTTGGAGCCACTCTGCCCGTTCTCTGCCCTGTTCTCTGTCCAGGGAAGCTGACCTGCATCAACAGGCCTCCTTGCCCTTTGCTTCTTGCTCTGGCCAAGGGAGGAGTCCCCACAGAAGACTAGGGGTAGAGAGGAGAGTGAGAGAAGATGATCTTCCCCTGAGCCCTTGCTCTGCAGGGTTATCTTGGGCTGGCTGTGTTCCTAGCAATAGGTCATAGCTTCTCTCCCAGTGAGCAAGTCCCCACTTCAGGCCTAGAGGTACCACCAGTCCCAGAGTTTCTGAGCTCAGGGTGCTACACTCTCCTTGTGGTTCCCCTACTAGTCAGCCAGTCCTGCTTGAACTCTTCTAGTTTGTGTGTGCCATGTGCTGGGACCCTGACTGATGCGTGCTTTTCATTCATCTCTGTACCCACTTAGCACACAGCCTGGTGCATGGCAGCTCTCAAAGCAGGTTTATTGACTAAATAAATGGGTGAAGAACTGGGAGAGGATGAAGGAGGTGGTCAGAAGCCAATAGTGAAGGAACTTGAATGTCCTTCTAAGAAGTTTAGACAATAATCCTCAAGACCAGGTGTTGCAACTTCAAGTGTCCATAGGGGCCAGGCAGGTACAGGTAGGGATTGTGGCAAGAAGTGAATTCTGTCTAAGATTATGCCTCTGCTACTCAGCCTCGGCCCATTAATGCTTGGCAGGAATTTGGACCCAACATGGCCAGGTCTTCTGATTTTTTTTCTGTGAAATTTCTGATTAATAATGTGAAATGCCAAGGTTTAAATGTTGTCAACATTTCAAATTTTAGAACACTGTGCACTAGCAAACTAACGTGTGGCTGCTAGTTTGTAAGCTCCGTGTAGCCAGTGGGGAGCCACTGGACGGTGTGAAGGCAGGAAGTGAGGTGCTCAGACATTGCACGGTGCCGTGAACAAGATATCCCCAGTAAATGAGCTGCAGAGACAGTGGGCCCTTTGATCTCGGTGCCTAAAGCAGTTCAAATGTGCTGAGAGACACTTACACGGAGAACACAAATCTGTCTCCATGATGGGTATTTTTTTAAATCAGTTTTTAGTTCTAAAAATAGTGTTTGGTGGATTTCTCCACTTTAGTCAGGTTCCCAGCCACTTTCTCTATTTCTGCTTCAAGCTGGGAGCTCTGAGTTCTTTTGGGTTTTATCAAATTATACACTGTGCAAAGGCATACATTTCACCAACAGATGGACTTAATGTGCATGAAAATACATGCCTTTTAAAGAAACTAAATTAGTAGTTCCACTTCTTTCCCCTTTTATTAAAGACAGAGTTCTGGGAGAGCTCTCTGCTATAAAGTCAGACTTTACAGACATCAGCAAAACGAGATTTACTTGGATGGAAATCGGACGGAACATCAGACGCGTCCTTCACAACACTGAACCTGCCGATTTCAAGTAGAGATTTGGAGGACGCTGCCTCCAATCCCAGTGGTGCTTTAAAAACAGGAGAGAGAGAAGAAAAGTATTGAAGCCTTTTAACTCTTTAAGAGTTGGAGTTTCTCTTGAAAGAATGGTTTCCTTTGATCGTGGGCAAGGTGGAGTGAAGACTTTGGAAGGTGAATGAAGCAGAGGGTGTAATCCCTGGAACACTGGAACTGGAGTCCAGAGACCCAGATCCTGGTCCCGGCTTCGTCACTAACACATCTTATTACTCAGACAAGTTCCTCTTCCCTCAGTCTGTCTGATCTCTTATTTAGAATGTTGAGGCAATCGGGACTTCCCTGGTGGTCCAGTGGTTAAGACTCCATGCTCCCAACGCAGGGGACATGGGTTCGATCCCTGGTCGGGGAACTAGATCCCACATGCTGCAACTAAAATATCCCACATGCTGCAACTAAAGATCCCGCATCCCGCAACTAAGACCCAAGCAGCCAAATAAATAAATTTTTTTTTTAAAAAGAATGTTGAGGCAATCCTCCTAGCCTGTTGACCCCACGAGATCATTCTTAGAAGAAGGAAAAAGGAAACACTGTGAAGGAAAGCACCTTCTTTCCCATGCTTTTATTTATGTATTTCTTTATTACAATTATACAAACAATAACGTGAATGTAGTCTGTGCAATCTCAATCAATACATTTTTCAGAACAAAAGACAGTTTTTGCTCCCCTTTTCCCTCATGTATATGTGTCCTTGATTTTTTAAATGAATTACCTACTTGTAGACATTTAATGTGGACATTATGGTGTGTTTTTTTTTTGTCTCATAAATAGAATTATGCTATACATATCCCACAGTTTACTTTTTTTTTTTAAACTGAATAAAACAATCTATGTCAGTGTATACAAATCAACCACATTCTTTTGGCTGGTTTCACAGATGCCAGAGTTTGGAGGCACCCCAGGTCTTTTAACCATTCCCTTCCAATGGGTAACATGGTGCTACCAATGTTTCATTGTTCCCAGCAAATGTAGTGTATACCTCTTTGTACCCGTGTGAAAGTATTTCCCTGGGGTAGGTATCAAGAACTCAAACTGCTTGATCAAAGAGAATGCATGTTTAAAATTTTTATGGATACTGCTAAACTGCCCTCAGAACAGTCCACCGATGTGCGTTCCTGCAAGCAGTATTTAAGAGCATGCCTTTCCCCCTCCCTCGCTGACACTAGGTATTATTAATTTTTAAACTTTTGTCAATTTTCATCTGATGAGTGAAAGACAAAGTCTTGCTGTCATTTTAATTAGTAGTCCCGGATAACCAACGAGATAGAGCAACTTACTTTCCCTATCTTTACTGGCTATTTCTAAAGGTGAGGTCCTTGTTGTGTGTTAGAATAGCTGACATAAAACCAATGGTGGTAGTAGAAAGAATGGCATTTGTGGGAGAAATGTTGCCCCAAGTTCTTTTTTTTAAAGATTTAATTTTGTTTATTTCTGGCTGCGTTGGGTCTTCATTGCCGTGTGCGGGCTTTCTCTAGTTGCAGCGAGCAGGGGCTACTCTTTGTTGCAGTGCACGGGCTTCTCATTGTGGTGGCTTCTCTTGTTGTGGAGCACGGGATCTAGGCACATGGGCTTCAGTAGTTGCGGCACACAGGCTCAGTAGTTGTGGCTCACGGGCTTAGTTGCTTCACTTGCCTCCATAAAAGTCCATAAAAATTTTAAGTTCTGACTCTTGTACTTTTATAAGCTTGGTGACTTTTGGCAAGTTACCTCACTTTTCGAAGGCCTCTGTGTTCTCATTTGTGAAATGGGAGACATATTGTTCTCAACTGAATGCTCGTCTCCTCCAAAATTCATATATTGAAGCCCTGACCCTCAATGTGATGGTATTTGGAGATGGGGCTTTTGGGAGGTGTTAGGGTTAAACAAGGTAATGAGGATGGGGCCCTCGTGATGGGATTAGTGCCCTTATAAGAAAAGACACCCAAGAGCTGGCCCACTCGCTCTTTCTCTGCTGTGTGGGGACACAGCAAGAAGCCAGGAAGCCAGGAAGAGAGCTCGAGAAATGAACTATCAGCCTGCAGGTTGATCTTGAATTTCCCATTGTCCAGAATTGTGAAGAATAACTTCCTGTTGTTTAAATCACCTTGTCTGTAGCATCTTGTTATGGCAGCCCAAGCAGACTAAGACCTCTACTGTCACTACCTTTCCCTCTGCTGGGGACTGTCATGAGAATTAAATGTGAATGTGCATGCAAAGCCCTTCATGATAATGTAGTGGTCTGGGTTCCCCAGGGAAGCAGAACCAATAGAACATATATATATATATATATATATGTTCATATATATATGACTCTAAGAACTGTCTGATGCAGTTATGGAAGCTAAGAAGTCCCAAGAGCTGTAGGGGATAAGCTGGAGACCCAGAGCTGTTGGTATAAGTTTCAGTCTGAATCCAAAGGCCTGGGAATCAGAAGAGCCCATGGTGCGAATTCTAGCTTGGCTCTGATTCCAAAGGCAGGAGGAGACTGATATTCCAGCCTGAAGACAGGCAGAGAGCATGAATTCTCCCCTACTCAGCCTTCTGTTCTTTTCAGGCCTTCAAAGTTTAGATGAGGCCCATCCCCATCAGGGAGGGCAATCTGCTTTACCCAGTCCACCAATTCAAATGTTACTTTCATCCAGAAACACCCTTGCAGACACACCCAGAATAATGTTTAACCAAATGTCTGGGCACCCCATGGCCCAGGCAAGTTAACACACAAAACGAACCATCATTGACAATTTGGATAAAGATAGGGACTTTTTGGTTAACCTAATCTGCTTGGGAAAGCGTCATTGCTAATCCTGATCCCCTCTCCTTCTCTCTCTATTTAGTATGTGGTGACATTCAATGACTGAGTAGCTGTTAAAGTGATTCATTTCTAGTAAAATATGAATCGAACATTTCCTGTCTTGTGGAGGTGATTAATTTGTATGGGGAAGAAGGTTTGATGTGGGTTTGGCTACCCACAGGAGGTGGTCAGACCTAGTCGTAGCAAAAAATCTCCTGGGAGGAGAGTTTTCTAGGGAGGTTTATGGCTCCTCTGCCCCTCAAGCAGGAGGGAAACAAAACAGCCTCCCAGGTTGGCACTTGGATCTGTTCTTAATGGCTGCTCTTCTCTGGGCCTGGTGCCCCAGTCCATAAAAGGGGAGGTTTGATTCCATGACCTTGAAGGGCTCTTCCAGCCTGGAAAGTCTGGGATAGCAGAACCTCTTCAGCCCTCTTCCAGCTCTGCCTCTTTGAGCTGAGGCCTGGAGGAGGCTGTGTTCAGCACTCTTTCCGCTGGGGGAGTAGGTGTGCCCCTCGGCTCTCTGCGAGGAGTGAAATGAGGGGAAAGTGCTGACATGGAATACAGCCCTTTCTTCGGGCAAGGTGTTTTTACAGGCTTCCCAAGTGTCCCTTCAGTTAGCTCTGCCAACAGCCCTAGGGGGCAGAAACTATTATTATTTCTTCTTATAGACGGTAAAGGCCTTGTAAGGCTAAGTAACTGTGTAAGTAACTAATAAGGGGTAGGATTCAAATTCAGGGCCTCTCTTTTATCACTCACCCTTTCAGCTGGGGCTGTGGACGCATCATCAGAGTTGAGCAGACATCCCAAATGTGTCTACTTCTACAGCCTGGCACATGGCAGGTAGTCAGCAAATGGCATGTACTATGACTACTACAGGTGGGCTCTGGGAATGCAGAGGGGGCTGACTGGGCACAGATGCTCGCGTCTGTGTCCATTCTGCCTAAAGAGTCAGATCAGGTGACAGTGGTAGCGTCTGAAGTTCTCTGGGCTGTCCGGGTAGGAGAGGATATGGGTGAGATATTGCAAAATAAGGCTTCTTTCCTAAACACATCTGTGGACAATCTCTTAGCACGACTTTCCACTTTATCTCCACTTTTCCTGGCCTAGTTCAGGTCCCCATTAGCCCCTGTCCTGGGCTCTTGCTTCCTAAACCATCTCCAGGTTTAGTCTCCAAGCAAAGCATCACCTTATCTATTGCCAGATTTCTTTTCCATTGAACAGCTCAGATGATGGAGCTACCCAGCTCAAGAACTTTCCAGGATTGCATGATCTGGCCTCAGACATAGCTTTCCAACCTTTCTGATTTTGGTCCTTTAAGCATCTGATGCTACAAATCGGGCCATTCGTTTAGTCTTCAAACGTTTGTTGATGACCGCCTACTATGAGGCAGCCCTGTGTTGGTCCTTTGGGACACAGAGTCAAAGAAGGCATTGTTCCTGCCATGGAGCTCACTGCTGTGCAGGCTTTTCTGCTTTTCCTCCTGATATGCCATTGGCATAGTGCCCTGTAAGTCCCCTGCCAGAGGCTGCCTATGTGTACCATGTCCTATGGGCTCCTGGCTGTATCTCTGTTCTAGGTGCTCTCCTGACACTCTGTTTCTCTCATCCTAGTTGCTGACCTTCTCACCTGCCCACCATCTGGGAAGCTGCTCCGGGCTGGGAGCTTATTTTATTCATCGTTGCTAAAGGGCCTGGGATCAGGCCTGTCAGACAGCAGGGGCTGCATAATGACTTGCTGAATCCTACTGGTATGGAGGCTGATGGTCTGACTAAGCCAGCTGGATGGATTTCCTCCTCGGAATTTAAACAAATGAGATCTTAGAGCAGTGGCCCTAAGCAGTTCCCAAACTGGGGCTGCGTAGAGAATCATCTGGAAAGTCTTTAAAACTCTCAGAGCCCAGGATGTGCCCCAGACCGACTGAATCAGAATCGTGGAGGGTGAGACCCAGGCATCCCTACTTCGTGAGGCTACTCGGCTCCTCCTAACGGGCCTCATTTGAGAACCAAGGCCCTGGAGGTAGGTGTATTCTTCTCTGGGCTATGGGTTTATCAGCTGAGGGGATTTTGCACACTGGCTATAAAACATATAACATGACTTTGCTATAATAACGTCCTTAGAAGGAAAACTTGGTAATTTTGCAAAGAAGAGTCAACTCATAAGAGCAAGAGTGAATTTACAGCTGTTCAAAGTTCAAGAGCTGTATTTCAGAAATGAGGCCTTAACCTAAAGGAGAGTAATATTCGGCAGAACGAGGCTATAAAAATTTACCAGCAAGCAAGTAAATAAAGAACCTAAGCGTTAGAGGGAACATGGTAATAAAGAAACAGTAGCCCCGTTGCCTTTTACCAAACACTAGTCCCCAGACCAACATTGCTATTAACCCATCACTATCTGGAGAAGCTGGCCTGGGCGGCTGGTCACTCGGTCACGGGTTAGGTTGTGGGAAAAGCCATCAATGGCCTGTAGTTATAAGAGGGTCAGGGGGAGGAGAAGAAGGAAGGTGGCTCTTAGTACAATCCTGCTCCGACTCCCTCGAAGTGACTGGGTTCGTTAGAAAGAGGAGGAGACTCGTATGTGGAATCACCAAAACTATGCATTCTGTATTTGTGTTACATTTGAAATTCACCTTCTGTCCTTTGTTCATGCAGATACCTTTCACTCTTACCAGAACAGTGAAAACGCTGCACAAAACTAACTCAGCTGTTTCTAATCCACTTCTTGGTATGCGCACATTCTATCAACATTCTCTACCTTTGGCAGTAAGGATGGACTAAAAAGAAACTGAACTAAGTTGCTGGCTAGAACCTGACAGGGCTGGGTGCTTGTGTGAAGCAAGTTCTGGTTCTAATAAAAAGCTTGGCCTCTTAGCACGGTCAGAGCCCTGGTCCGCACCCCCCCACCCCCACCCCAGCTTATTCAGTCACAGAAGCACACACTTACCTTGCGCTTGCTCTGAGCCTCACCGAACTCCCACACACTGTGGATTCACTGGAATTTTCTACTCATGAGGCATGGCTGACCCTATACGTGAATGGTGGACACACATGTTACCCGTATCTCTTCTGCTCACCTGACTCTTCCCGTGGTCCGTCAGGCTTTACTCACACACACACGTTCAAAGATAAAATTATTACTGATTTCAAGATGGTGCTAACTGAGCATTAAACCCAACAGCGAGACCTTCTGAGTGCGGGGCTCCAAGGAAGGCTGCCCTGGTCCAGCGAAGGGAACTGCACTAGTGATAAGGTACAGAACAGCACAAGATTTCAGAAAACGCTGGGCAACTGGTGGGATGTTCATATCTAATAGACTTATAATTCCATTTCTGAGGATGTACCTAATGTCATAATCATAAGGGTTTCTAAAAAGCTTTGATTACAAAGCTGTTCATTACAGAATTGCATAGAGTAATGAACAACTAGGTATGACTTAAACATGTACTAAAAAAAGAATGATTAACTAATAGGCATTTCCTTAATGGAGTATTATGTACCCAGTAAAACCCATGAAGACTACTTCAATGCATGGGAGAATGTGTCTACATACATGTTAAAGGGAAAAGGGGGAGGGGCAAGACACGTAGGGGATTAAGAGGTACAAACTACTATGTATAAAATAAATAAGTTACAAGGATATATTGTACAGCACAGGGAATAGAGCCAATATTTTATAATAATTATAAAAGGAATATAACCTTTAAAAGTTGTGAATCACTATGTTGTACACCTGAAACTTATTTAATATCATACATCAACTATACCTCAGAAAATGCTAAATGGAAAAACAAAAAGATGTAGTATATTTCTCCAAGTAAATGTTAATCAAATACTTTACAGTGTCTGGATGGTATATTATGGGCACTGTATTTTATTTTCCATTCATTCCCAACTTTATCTGATGAACATTTATTTATTTATTTTGCGGTACGCAGGCCTCTCACTGCTGTGGCCTCTCCCGTTGCGGAGCACAGGCTCCGGACGCGCAGGCCCAGCGGCCACGGCTCACAGGTCCAGCCGCTCCACAGCATGTGGGATCTTCCCGGACCGGGGCACGAACCTGTGTCCCCTGCATCGGCAGGCTGACGCTCAACCACTGCGCCACCAGGGAAGCCCAACATTTATTTTTAAATTCTATTTTGTCTATTTGTTGCAACCTGATTTTTCTGAAGGTCCACATGACTTGGGGGCTTCATGGTAATGGTGCAACAGCTATCAGGAAATTTCACATGTTTTATACAGCTCATAGCATGTGGCAGGGGAGACTGAGGAAGGAATCAAGGGGGGTTCTTTGAGAGGGGAAGATGTTTTTTTCTGCCTAGATTTTCATTGATTTGTATTAGAGTTAATTGAAAGTGCTTTTAGCCTGAGTATTACATGAAGTCCACACGCTGAGACTCAAAAGAACCTGGGTTTGAATGCAGCTCCACTTCTTACTAGCCATGTGATTTCTGAACCTCAGTTACTACAGCTGTGAAATGGGAATGGTACCCTCTTTGTCAGAGGGTGACTGAGAGAACGCCATTAGAACACTGGCCAAGATGCTGCGTGCGCAAGACCTGTCCTGGGAAAATCCTTCTGTGAAATGTTGCTTGTGGGTTGCACCACAAAGCCTCATACCCCATATTTCTCTAGGGGATTAGCAGGCCAACGTTTGGCCATTGAGATGGCGAATTCGTTTCCAAATATATTGTTTCCAGTAAAATTATCTTTTCAAAACAGTGTTTCAGGTCTCACAAACCACAGAGTTTATTGTGAATCATTTTTATAGCTTCATGAGAAGTATTCTTTTTTATGTTTTTAAAGTATTCCAAGAAAAATAAAGGAAGCTTTTAATCATGGCCAAAAAAAAAAAAAAAAAAAAAGATCTTCTCCTTTGAATTCTAGAGGTGGTCAAACCTAATGACTAGAAAAAGACAAAAGCATCTAGTAAACTTTTATTAAACATCATAATAAGTCATGATTCTGTTTGTTCTGCATTTTCTCATTTGTTCGTTGGTTCACATACTCCATGAGTATCTGCTGAGTGCCTGGGTCTGGGTACTGGGGATAGAAAGATGAATAAAATGTGATTTCCTTGCCCACCCTCCCCTGTGCCTCTCTTTCTGGGTGGCAGGCTTATAAAGTGACAATTACATTACTCTGTACACCAAGGATATGGGAGCCATGGTTGGAGGTACCGCCTCTGGCTAAAGGAGTTGAGGATGGCTTCTCAGAGGCTGGACCTTCACTATCCCAAAGCCCTTCAGAACTCTGGCACTTACACCATCCCCGTCATGGTGTAGTGTAGATATAGGCTGGTCCCACTCCTGGGCCATGCAGAGTGCATTAGAAAAGGGAGGCGATCCAAAGATGCCCCTCTCACCACTGTCAGCACTAAGGCCTAAGGCTTGGTCAAGAATGAGTACCATCAGCAAAATACAAGCAGAGTTTTCCTGATTCCAGTTCCCTACATGCCCATCCAACTAAGAACAGCCTTTGGCAAATGTACTAATGGGTTCGCCAGGCTACAGAAATAAGGCCCTTGCTTGTGAGTGGGTATCTTTAAGAGACCCAGTGGGTGCAAGGAGTAGCCTCTTTCTGAACCCCGGGATTAGAATCATCTTCAGGTGCTTGTTAAAGAGCAAACCCTTCTTGTCCACAATGAAGGGACTAAGAATCTCTGGGAGTGGGGCTGGTAATATGTTTTTGACCGGGTCCCTGGTTATTCTTGCACACATCCTAATATTTAAGAAGATGCGGTATAGAGATACAATGGAATATTACTCAACCACAAAAAAGAATGAAATCTTGTCATTTGCGGCAACATGGATATACCTGGAGGGTGTTATGCTAAGTGAAATAAGTTAGACAGAAAAAAACAAATACCGTATGATTTCACTTACATGTGAAATCTGAAGAACAAAACAAACGAACAAACTAAACAAAAGAGAAACAGACTCATAGATACAGAGAACAAACTGGTGGTTGCTAGAGGGGAAGGGGGTGGGGAGATGAATAAAATAGGTAAAGGGAATTAAGAGGTACAAACTTCCAGCTATAAGATAAAGAAGTCATGGGCATATAATGTACACACAGGGAATAGAGTCAATAATATTGTAACAACTTTGTATGGTGATGGATGGTAACTGGTCTTATCGCTGTGATCATTTCATGATGTACAAAAATATCAAGTCACTATGTTGTACACCTGAAACTAATATAATATTGTATGTCAATGATAACTCAACTGAAAAAATCACTGATACAAGAGAAAGAACATTTAGCTCGAAGTCAGTAATTCTGGTGCGGGCAAGTCATTCTGCCTCTTTGAACTTTAGGATCCACATCTGCGGAATGGGGCAGGAAAATAACGTTTGCCCTGCAGTGAGTGAGGCTGTGAGATTGAAATCAAATGATGTGCGTGATCTCACCCCATAATGATAAAATGCCTTGCCATGCTTAATCTTTTACTTTTCAAGACAGTGCGTTCTCTTTTCAAAGAGCTCTTAACTGAATTAAAGTCGTTTCATAAATTTGTGGGAGTGTGTGTGGAGTAGTCTTTTTATCTTCCAGTCCGAGTTCTAACTTGAGAGATGCCGTCCAAATAATCAATTTGCATTGAATACAATGTGTTTTGGAAATGCAATGACAAAGGATACCTTGGATTTCTGTGTAAATCTAATCTGGGAAGAGACACGTAAACCCATAATTTCAAGGCAATTTGAAAATAATGGTCATAATAACATTCAGATTAATAACAATGATTATAATTAACACTTTTTGAGCATTGCTAGGTGCTATGAACTCTGCTAAGTATTTGCATTTTCTCATTTAAGTCTCATTGTTATCTTATAAGATGGGCATTATTACTTGAATCCTAAGGATGATGAACCTGCAGCCCAAAGAGGTGAAATGACTTGTCCAAGGGCACAAGGTGAAAAGTAGAAGAATTCAGATTCAAATCTATGTCCGTCTGATTCTAAGGCTCTCCTTTGTCTATTGGTTTACAGAGTATCCAGGAAACTAGTGGGTCTGCATTAGAAAACTGTCAGAACTAACTCAGCCTGAAGTCCCTAGTCTGAAAGGTGCCTTAAAGCAGTAACTTTCAACCTCTTGACAGCATCCCAGAGGCAAATTGACCTTATGTCATGACCTAGTGCACATACACACATGCACACACACACCTACATATGCTTGTGTCTGTGCACATGGGTGTGTGTTTGTCATGAAGTGATACTCATCTTTACTCTTTCTTTTCTTTTCTTTTTTTTTTTTTTTGCGGTACGTGGGCCTCTCACTGCCGTGGCCTCTCCCGCTGTGGAGCACAGGCTCCGGACGCGCAGGCTCAGCGGCCAGGTCTCACGGGCCCAGCCGCTCCGTGGCATGTGGGATCTTCCCGGACCGGGGCACGAACCTGTGTCCCCTGCATCGGCAGGCGGACTCTCAACCACTGTGCCACCAGGGAAGCCCTCTTTTCTTTTTTTTAAATCTGTGTGTGACTCTGTTGATTTGATTACTTGCTAATGGATTTGATGGTCTGATCACCCCACGTCAAGGGATATTGAGACAGGTTTCTCTTTTACAGATGTGAGATTATGGCCAGGAGAGGAAAAGCAGCCTGAGACAGAGCTCACTGGTCATCAGCAAGAAGCCACTGAACTGTTGGTTTGATTTTTTTTTCTGTGAATAGGCTCACCATTCTAAAATGGCAGTCCTACAATCAGAAACAGCAATCACTTTGTGGTCCGACAGCTCTAGGTTCACAGCTGAGCTCCATCTCATTCAGCTCTCTGATTTGAGGAGTGACTTCATCTGGGTCCATTTCCCCCTCTGGAAAAGAGGGGTAATAATACCTACTTAATAGTATTGTGAAGGTGAATTGATACTAAGGCCCAGGGCCTGGCGCACATTATGTGCTCAACACAGGTGAGACCCCCGGTAACTGGGAGAGACTCTTAGTGGGGGATGATGAAAGCTGAGGGTCGTTGTGAGGTCAGCATTAACATAACCTCAAGTATTCTCAGAATTGAGTGCAACCTCAGGATCTTAGATGCAGAGAGAACATTTGTATGTGTTATTGGGGGACAGTGGGGACAATGTTGGCTTTGGAGCCAAACAGACATGACTACAAATCCCCGTGCTAGAATTTTCTCATCTCAATGAGTCTCAGTTTCCTTAACTGTAAACTGGGATAGCAACACCCCCTTCAAGAGGTATTGTGGGGATTCACTGAGGTATTTTTCCCATATTTTCCTTTCCCTTCCTAACCTGACTTAGAAATTTTACTTACCTTTGGCTTTTATTTTATCATTTTATTATTACTGGACTAACATTTCACTTTAGGATGCTCGCTAGAATCAGAGAAGTAGAAAAGACCGTGGAGATAGGATAATTCTTTGCCCACCTCCTCTTTTGCAGATACTCATCAAGGAAGGGTTAATTTAAGTGTTTACTGAGGTATTTACCTAAGTCCACTGTCAATTACCTAATTGTTAAATTGACAAGATAGGCAACCAAGGAGGTTTCATTTGGCCTAAGTCACCTGGAAACAGGTGTCCAACACTGAATTCGTCAGATAAGTATGAAGTTCAAGAGCAAGGTGGATTCAAGAGGAAGACTTGGAAGTCATCAACCCAACTGTTGAAGCCATGAGAGGGATGGTTTGTCAAAAGAGGCAGTCTAGCCTCGAATGAAAGCAAAAGGAAAAGAAAAGACATATGGCCCTTTAACAATGCAGACATTTTCCCATAACTGATGGCATACATATGTACATGACCCATTCACGTTTGCAGCTCACGTGTGAATTATGTAACACCATATTGATTCCTAATGTTAAATCACGAGTGAACATGAAATGCTAATTTATACTCAGCACTAGAAATGCTTTCCATGATACATACTTTTTAAGGAGTTATTTTCTTTTCCTATTGAGTTCCTAAATCATTTATTTCCCTGTGGCTTAAAAATAAAAATACAGGGCTTCCCTAGTGGCGCAGTGGTTGAGAGTCCACGTGCCGATGCAGGGGACGCGGGTTCGTGCCCCGGTCCGGGAGGATCCCACATGCCCGTGAGCCATGGCTGCTGGGCCTGCGCGTCCGGAGCCTGTGCTCCGCAACGGGAGAGGCCACAACGGTGAGAGGCCCGCGTACCGAAAAAAACAAAACAAAACAAAACGAAAAAAAACCCAATATATTTGGACAGGGACTTCCCTGGTGGCGCAGCAATAAGACTCTGTGCCCCCAATGCAGGGGGCCCAGGTTTGATCCCTGGTCAGGGAACTAGATACCACATGCGTGCTGCAACTAAGAGTTTACATGCTGCAACTAAGGAGCACCTGTGCTGCAACTAAGGAGCTGGTGAGCCGCAACTAAGGAGCCCACCTGCCACAACTGACACCCAGAACGACCAAATAAATAAATTAATTAATTTTTAAAAAGTCACCTTCCCTGGGGAAAAAAAAAGAATCCACAAAAAGAATTAAAAAAATATATTTGGACAAGAGATGATCTGTTATAAAAGTTATATGCTCAGCGTTGATGGAGAAATTTTGCTTGTTTCAAGGTTGATTTTTTTCCATGTCTGGCACATGGAAGCTAATTTGTATTATGAAATAATTTTGTTTTCTTTATTAAATTTTAATGAGGTGCTTTAAAACTTAAGATCAGAGCTGGCTTACCAGTATTTCCCAAGTAAAACACCATCAAGTACAAATATTACAAATGACCTCTGAGTTTTCTTGTTAAGTGGTCTACATATTTACATGAAAAAGGATTTTTAAACGTTTCCTCCACTCCTCATGCCCCACTCAGTGCTGGTTAATTAACCAATCATAAAGAAAAGATGAAAGTATGTGGACCTCAAAGCTTTGTGTTCTGGAAAAAATAGAGTCACAGAATAATTAAAATAAATTTCAACTAATAAGAACAATGAGAACCAATGAGAAACAATGACCAGTGGAAACAGTGAGAACAGTTGCATCTAACAGGTCAAAACTTCACAGAAAATGAACACTGGATCGTTCCTGCTTGTTACTGTGGCTGCTTACTGCCTTTGCACTGGTTGAATGACTGCTGGTGGGAGCATTGGGGAGCTCTTTTCTGTTTAAATGTTCTTTCTACATCATTAGCTGAGAGTTTTCTTTAATGTGCCTTTTCACGTGGCTTCCATCTCTCTACAGATATGTTGGTGGAATCCAGCAGAAGGATGTCTGCATAGGACATTTTACGGCTAGGCTGGAATTGGTGTACCATCCCAATACTTGAGCTGTTGTCTATGAAACCAGCGGCACTGGCATTTTCTGAGAGCATGTTGAAACTGCCCTTCTGCTGGATTCCGCCATCTTGAAACATCCTGTCCCTTATTCAGACAGGCATAGAAGCTCCATCCATCCATCCATCCATCCATCCATCCATCCCTGCCTGTTGCAGAGCAGGTGACTGAGATACAGAGTTACTGTATGACTTAATTGACCTGGAGGTGGGAATGGACCCACCTCCATTGGAGGTCGCAACAGTGAGAGGCCCGCGTACCGCAAAAAAAAAAAAAAAAAAAAAAGATTCCGTAAGAAAATAAAATTATTTTTTTAAAAAAGAGTAATGTTAGTTGCTGTAACAAGCAAATCTGAAAGTTTCAGTGGCTTCAAAATAATTAAGCTTTATTTCTCACTCACCATCCTATCTACGTGGGTGCTCCTGGTCTCGGAAATCTTCCACATGGTGAGTCAGGGACCCAAGCCCCTTCTTCCTGTGGCTTCTTTCTGTCTAGGATGAGATAAGAGAGGGTGGAGAAGGCATGCAGTGGTCCAGGAGGGAGACACATCACTCCTGCTCATTGGTGAGAAGTGGTCACCTGACACCCCACCCCCTACCCCCCAGGAGCAAGGAGTGCTGGGAAATGGGATCAATGACAGGGCAGCCATGTCCCAGTGGCAATTCCACTCTATGGAAGCGGGGGCGGGAATCTCTGGGGAGCATGTAGCTGTCTCTGCCTTAAGAGGGGGAACACTGAGGCATGATTAGGCTAGGGGCCAGGAAGTCGGGTTTCGAGTGGTGAAAACAGTGTCAGATTCACATTTCTTCCCTCTCAGTCTCTTCTAGGGCTCCGTCCGGTAGGGCCTGCCCCGTTTGGAACCTGTGGTTGGAAAGCGGGGGTGGCGATTCAGGACTGTTTGGGACTTGGAGAGGATACTCTTGACGTCTCTACTCAACAAACAGCTCCCTCCCTCCCTCCCACAAGGAGGCAAGAGGTCGTCTGTCTGCTTCGGCACTTTCACCCAGTGACCTTCAGGGCTTCAGACACCTTCCCCATAAGCGGGAGGGAGCTCAGCACGAACTGTCTGTGGATTTGACCATAACTGACTCACGAAAGGTCTGACTGAGAGGAGAAGGCAAAAGCAGACACACAGGCACTGAGGACGTCGCCACCCCAGACCTGTGTCCTGGAAACAGGCCGTCTGCTTCACGGCCAGGGAGTGAGCCTGGACGTGGTGGAACTGAAGCCTTGACAGCTTATCCAGAGCCTTTGACCACGGAGGAGTGTGTTTGGATGGGGTATGTTGCCCATAATCAGGGCCCAGGGTCGGGGCAGGATGGTGGGGAAAGACAGTGGCTTTGGAATCAGATACACCTGGTCCGTGTCCTTAGTCAGCTTTGTGGCTTCGGGTGAAAGTTGCTTATTCTTCCTTGGGCTCAGTTTCACCATCTGTGAAATTCGCATAACACTATGGGCCTCAAACGCTCTAGGACGACGCTAGCACATAAATGTACAAGTCATGTTTCCTCCCCTGTTCCTTCTACACGGGGGAGAGGAATCTGTTATCTCTTCAAGTTAATTAATGTGAGTAATGGTCAATAGCCACCATTTCTTTTATTTTTCTTTTTTTTTTTTTGTTTGGTGGTACGCAGGCCTCTCACTGCTGTGGCCTCTCCCGTTGCAGAGCACAGGCTCCGGACGCGCAGGCTCAGCGGCCATGGCTCACGGGCCCGCGGCATGTGGGATCTTCCAGGACCGGGGTACGAACCCGCGTCCCCTGCATCGGCAGGCGGACTCTCAACCACTGCGCCACCAGGGAAGCCCAATAGCCACCATTTCTTGATCTCCTCTTACGAACCATTTAGTCCTTGCAGCAACTGTAAGACAGACAGTATTATTCCCATTTATAGATTTGGACATTGAGGCTCAGAGAGTACATCGGACATAGTGACTTTGATCTTTCTACTGCCCTGTCATTGAAGAGGGGGAGAGAGATAAACGAGAAGGAGGAATCCGAAGGAACACACGGGGGGATGAATATCAAGTATGAGAGTCTAGAAGCATAGTGCCCCCGTTTTATTCATTTGTATGTTCATTCATCAATTTATCTACAACTAATTCATTAGCAAACATTTACTAGGAACTTCCTATGTCCTAGAGCTTTGCTGTTCAAAGTGTGATTCCTGGGCTGGAAGCATCAGCATCGCCTGAGAGTGTGTTAGACATGTGGACCCTCAGGGCCCACCCCCAACCTACTGAATGGGAATCTGCATTTTAACCATAGCACACATTAGGGATTGGACATCACTGTCCTTGATGCTTCCACCTTGGCAGAAACATTTTCAGAGGGGACCTCTCCTCCCAGGACCCCTGCCTTCCTAGTCCACATAAGGAAGGGTGGGGCAGTCCCGGAGAGGCTGTTCCCTGAGCTCGAGTGCCCCTGTGATTGTCTAGAACCCGGGTGACCCATCCACTCCAGAAGTGGATGTGTAGGGTATGCCCCGGGCCTTGACAGAATGTGAGATGTAGCCAAAAAGGCTGCAACTTTTTTTTTTTTTTAACAGCTTTATTGGAGTATAATTGCTTTACAATGTTGTGTTAGTTTCAGCTGTATAACAAAGTGAATCAGCTATACATATACATATATCCCCATATCCCCTCCCTCTTGCGTCTCCCTCCCTCCCACCCTCACTATCCCACTCCTCTAGGTGGACACAAAGCACCGAGCTGATCTCCTTGTGCTATGAGGCTGCTTCCCACTAGCTATCTATTTTACATTCGGTAGTGTATATACGTCCATGCCACCCTCTCACTTCATCCCAGCTTACCCTTCCCCCTCCCCGTGTCCTCAAGTCTGCCTCTTTATTCCTGTCCTGCCCCTAGGTTCTTCAGAACCTTTTTTTTTTTTTTTTACATTCCATATATATGTGTTAGCATACAGTATTTGTTTTTCTCTTTCTGACTTACTTCACTCTGTATGACAGTCTCTAGGTCCATCCACCTCACTACAAATAACTCAATTTCATTTCTTTTTATGGCTGAGTAATATTCCATTGTATATATGTGCCACATCTTCTTTATCCATTCGTCTGTCGATGGACACTTAGGTTGCTTCCATGTCCTGGCTATTGTGAATAGAGCTGCAATGAACATTGTGGTACATGACTCTTTTTGAATTATGGTTATCTCAGGGTATATGCCCAGGAGTGGGATTGCTGGGTCATATGATAGTTCTATTTGTAGTTTTTTAAGGAACCTCCATACTGTTTTCCACAGTGGCTGTATCAATTTACATTCCCCAAAGGCTGCAACTTTAGAAAGTTTTTGAGGACTTTCGTCTCCCTCTCCTTTGTTGCACCTGACTCAGGGCCCTGGGGCTTCAGCTGGAGGTGAAACAGCAGTTCCTGAAGCCTGAGACCTCCACACATGCTTTCCGAGATATTTCTTGTATCATCACAGCACCCACAATTAACTCACAGTAAACATTAGGATCATAGGAATTCGCACGATTGTTTATTAAGCTGGGGTAGTGATTCTGCGGCCTTAGGAGAGCTCTGCTGCATCTAGCGCATAGATGTACCAGGAATACTTCTCCCCCGTTCCTTCTACGTGGAGGAGAAGACTGTCATCTCTTCAAGTTAATAAATGTAAATAATAGTCAATAGCCACCGTTTCTTGACCTCCTCTTACAAGCCATTTAGTCCCCGCGTACCGCAAAAATACTAAACAAAACAAAACAAAACTGGGAATGGGATTTGACATTCAAACAAAAGAAAACCTCATTAATGGGACTTTGGAATGTATTCCTTCGGCTACGATTCCCCTGCTGCTTCCAAGGGGAAGTAGGAGAGGCAGGATGGGCAATGTTAGCCGGGGATGAACCTGGATATGCTCACTTCCTGTTTCTAACGTATCAGAGCCGTCTCACTCCTCCGGTGCCCCACTTCAGTGAAGGCTGGACGAGCTGCGGACCAAGAAAGTGGCTGTACTGGATGAAACTCACCTTCCCCCGCTCCAGCTCTCAGCCAGCAAGAGCTAACTGCAGAGCAACCCTCTTCTGATGACCTGGCGTGTGGCATGGGCAGCCCACCTGACCAGTAGGGTGGCCACTGGCTTTCCAGGTTGGGCTGTCTCCCTCAAGAGCCTGTTTGGGAAGCTCAGAGTCTCGTGTAGGACAAAAGGAACTGCAATGAGGGCTTAGCTTCACAGGGAAGTGCTGGCATTCTGTTAACTAAATAAGCATAGAAGAGTTGCTAATCCCAAATAATTAGGCTGCCCTATCCGTTCTCCCTTTGGGAGCACAGAGGGAAGTGAAGGTAAACCGAGTGTAGATTAGGATCCCCACTTCTCCACTGATGAGCACAGTGACTTTTTTTTTTTTTTTTTTTTGCAGTACGCGGGCCCCTCACTGTTGTGGCCTCTCCCGTTGCGGAGCACAGGCTCCGGACGTGCAGGCTCAGCGGCCATGGCTCACGGGCCCAGCCGCTCCGCGGCATGGGGGATCTTCCCGGACCGGGGCACGAACCCACGTCCCCTGCATCGGCAGGCGGACTCTCAACCACGGCGCCACCAGGGAAGCCCGAGCTCAGTGATTTTTGTCAACATCAAGCAACCTCTCCAAGCCACAAATGTCTTCATTTGCTCAGTGGGACATCAAATGAGATATACGCCTTCTGCCTTGGTACAGGTCTTGGCTCTGAATAGGTGTTCAACCGATAACTAAAGAGATGATTCTATTTTGCTTCATGAAGTTTACTTGAATATAAACATTTATTATGAATAATAATTTATATGAATAAACATATTCATTTATGTTCGTTACAACGTTTTCCATTGCAAGTTACAGAAACCCAACTTAAAACTAGCCTAAGCATAAACAAATAAACAAATGAAATTTCACGAGACTGGCAAGTCCAAAGATGACCTACTTTCAGGTATAGCTGGATTCAGGGGTTCCAACAGTGATGCCAGGGCCCAGCCTCTCTTTACCCCTTAGCTCAGGGTCCTTCTAGGTATTGGCTCTAGCCTATGGGAGTGGCTCTGGTCACCTGCAGCTCCAGATTCACATGTTTTCCAGCTTATTAACTTCCAATGCCCATTTATCAACCCAGGCAAGACTTTGGTCCAGGCGTAGTTGTCTATTCCAAGCAAGACCAATCAATCACTGTGGCTGGAGGCCCAGAGCATTCAGATTGGCTCATCTGGAGTCACATGACCTACCCTGTGGTCAGGAAGGGGATTCTGGTACATGTGGAGATTGGTAGCTCTGCTGGGATGACACAGAATGAAGAAGAGAGTTGTCCAAAGGCAGTAAGGGTGCTGGACAGACAGAAACAAAGGATGTCTACCCCACCCCAATAGCCCTAGAGAAGGAAGATACTTGCTCCTGGCTTTTCCTCAGGTCTCCCTCTGTGTCAGTGCTAGTCTTAGGACAGTTGTATCTAAAGTCATCAAGGTGAACTCTGTTGGTTTAGAGATAAACACAGCTTCCAAGCAAAGTGAAATAACTTGCAGGAGAAAGAAGAGTTGCTGCTCAGCTGTGTGAATCTGAACCGTAAGTAGAAGCCGCAGGCCATGTCTGTCACTTTGGCTTAGAATAGATGGGACTCAGGGCAAAATTGCACTCAATCAGCTGGGTCGTATGGACGTCCCCTGCTCTGCTTGATTTTAGGTCAATGCCATGCACGTCAGGATATGTGGTACACGAGGAAGTTTTCTCTGTGTATTTTCAGTTGCCTCCTTTAATTTTTTTTTTCCCCAAACTTTCCAAAACACTAACAATAGCCAGACGCCCAAAGCCAACGAACGTCACGTGGATGGTTCTTTGGCTCTAGAAGCTTTAAACTTGCTTTGCTCTTTCTCAGTAGACACGCATGTACTGTGTTCGCTTGAAGTTAAGGAGGTCAGGATTTGCCTTTGCGAACCACTAAGGCAAAGGTCACTTCATTTCTGTTTCTACCCTTGTCAGTCTTTTGTGGTGGTAGGAACCATGGTCTTCCTTCTCAGCTTTTCCCCAGTAGTTATTTCATTTGTTTCGCAAATACTTGTTGAACACCTGTTTTGTGTAACAGGCTGAGTTAGGCTACGAGGCCCACACACGTCAGCCAGATGTGAGCTGTGCTTCATCCTTGTACTGTTTCTTCCAGGGTCTCGCTGTTTCCACTTTTGCCAATGTGGAAAAGGCTCCCAGCGCCTCTTTACTCAAGATTTCTAACGGGAGGTGGAGGAGGGAGATTGCTTCGCACATCTTGGAGCAAACAATTTACAACATTCTCCTGAAATATTTCCACTCCTCAACGTTGGTTCTGGGACATGGTCATGGCCCCCCGTCATGGGTTTCCTGCTTTCGCCTTTCCCCAGCTTTATTGACCCCAGTTTCCTCCATCCCAGTAACAATTCTCCTCCCCAACCCCACATATTCAGCCTTCTCTTTTTCAGGAATAGAACAATTCACCTCTGTCTCAGCGTTTACCTCCACTCTTGCATATGTAAACAGCACTGTGATGCTTAGAAGGTTAAACTATCCTCCAGTTTCCAGGATGTACACTCCTTGTAAAGCAAATGTTAAGCTGTTAGTTATCAGGCCCCATTTAGACCCCAAGGGCCATGGCAGTAGTTCACAAATGTGAACTGGGAACCAGCCCCAAGATGCTGGTTAAGAATTAAAATTCCTGGACCCTACTCCAAATAAATGGAATCAGAATCTCTTTGGAGAAAAGCAGTGGTTCTCAACTCTGCCTGCATATAGGAATCACTTGGAGAGCTTTTTTTTTTTTTTTTTTAGTTTAGTTATTTAATTTTGGCTGCGTTGGGTCTTCATTGCTGCGCGCTGGCTTTCTCCAGTTGCAGCGAGCAGGTGCTACTCTTCGTTGCGGTGCGCGGACTTGTCACTGTGGTGGCTTCTCTTGTTGCGGAGCACGGGCTCTAGGCACACAGGCTTCAGTAGTTGTGGCACACGGGCTCAGTAGTTGTGGCTTGTGGGCTCTAGAGCGCAGGCTCAGTAGTTGAGGCACGTGGGCTTAGTTGCTCCACAGCATGTGGGATCTTCCCGGACCAGGGCTCGAACCCGTGTCCCCTGCATTGGCGGGCGGATTCTTAACCACTGCACCACCAGGGAAGTCCCTGGAGAGCATTTTTTTTTTTTTTTTTTTTGCAGTACGCGGGCCTCTCACTGTTGTGGCCTCTCCTGTTGCGGAGCACAGGCTCCGGACGCGCAGGCTCAGCGGCCATGACTCACGGGCCCAGCCACTCTGCGGCATGTGGGATCTTCCCGGACCGGGGCACGAACCCGCGTCTCCTGCATCGGCAGGCGGACTCTCAACCACTGCGACACCAGGGAAGCCCCTGGAGAGCATTTTTTAAAGGCCCTCAAGGGATTCAAATATGTAGCCAGGATTTCCAGTCTTTGGAGTAGAGGACCTGCACTGTTTGCAAGCAATTCTAATGACTTGTGTGCAGCTGAGGTTTGTATTGTGGGAATTCAGAGAAGAAAAGATAATTTCCCCTGATGGGGTCAGAGGAGAGAGGAGTGAGAAAAAAAACTGCCCAGAGGAGGTGAGTGCTATTTGAGACGGACCGGGGAGAATGGGTGGGGTTTTATCAATTGTGGGAAAAATGGAGTACAGACGGTTTACATCACCCCTGCTTAAATTCAAGGTTATTTAAAACGGAACTAAAGGCAGCCCAGCTTTGAGTGTAGCTCCAACTCTAAAATGGCACAGTCATTTGTACAAAAACCTTTATATTGCCCAACGCTTCCACCAACATAAGCCCTTCTCCTCCCTCCCAAGGAGATGAGTAGCTGTTCACAGATACAGTCACTAAGGGTCACTGATTTTTCTAAACTTTCTGCCCCACTGATGCTATAAGTCATGAAAATATTCTAGAAATGCCAATATTTAAACATCCAAATTCCATCTCCAAGATTACCTCTAACATTTGAAAGTGGCACAATGTCTGTTGACAGCCACCTGTTTCACTGGGGGCGGGGGGGGGGCGGTTAAACAATAAGACCTCTATTTCCTGGGTGGCGAATACTACCCGCTCTCATCAGACGGTGCTGGGGCGGGAATGTGCAGGAGTGTCGGCCAAGGCCAACCCAATAACAATCAGTCAATGTGGAGATGGGCCACAGAGTGCCTTCTTCACCTTAATGCCTGTTTGTTTAACTAACACCAGTGAGAGTCCTTATTAAGGGCTGTTAACACTCCAAAATGCTGTTTGTTGAGCCTGCCCAAGTGATAAGTGATGCTTGTGTTTAATCTCTTGTTCTCAAAGCTGCTGTAGAAGCCTAGAACACAGTTTTGAAGTGGTTCACTTTCCATGAACAGACTCATCAATTGTACAAATTAGCCAATGGTTTGGGAACAGAATCACTAACACTAAAAAAAGTCCACAAGTGTTTGTTGGCTCATAATGGATTTACTTGCTTATAACTGCAAAACACACACAATCACACACAATACACACCTCCACACACATTTTCTTTATACACTCTTAAGGTCAGTATTCACTTAGTCCCAGCTCTGAGTTTACAATTCAAGTGTTTTATTTCGCTTGAATCCCAACAGTATGAGTGAGGAGTGCATGTCTGTGTTCAACTAGGAAAGGAAACACCAGGATTGCAGGAGACATGAGATGAATGACGGATTGCTGACTCCAAACACATCCTGGAAAACTGGCTTCCTTCAGAACTCTTGTCCACTCTGACTCCAAATGCGGATGCTCATGGAACCTGCCAGTTACTGGGTTGAGGGGACCTCTCCCCTGGTGAAGTATCAAAGCATCAAATAAATGTTTCTTCTATGTCTGTGAGCTACTCACCTACCTCTGCCATGACACCAACCACATCCTTATGCCTTAACATTAAAAACTTGTCTACAGTCCCTTGTGGGATTCTAAGACCCAACCAATAGACTCATGCATGTTTTGAGAGCTCCGGAATCAAAACTGGAGAGGTGACTATAGGAGATGGTAATAAATAATCATGATTATTACCCAAACCAGAACCTTCTGAGAATGAAAGGGTGTGCTCTTAATCATTATTCCAGGACCATAGGTGTTGGGTGGGACATTGGGCTTCCCAGTGATAACAATAGGTTAATATTTATTGAGCCCCTATAATATACTAAGAATTTAACTCATCCTTTAATACATTCTTCCCTTGAATCCTCATAATAATCTTATTCAGTAGATAGTGTCAATCCCATTTTACAGATGATGAGTGTTCAAGGAGTAACTCATGCAAAATGACTCTTCTATAGTCACGTCCTGGTAAGAGCAGGCATGAGTTGGGATTTGGACTGAGGTCTTATTCCGAAACGCATGCACTTTGCCCTGTACTGTATGGTTTCTCATCCTGTAAATTCAGTGCCTTTTTTTCTTTTTTTTTTTCCTCAAAAAACCTAGGTCCTAAGGAGACCTATGTTGCTAGTTAGCTACCAGATACACTCCTGAAGCCAAGAGGGAAACCAACGAGGAAAGCATCGCAAAGAGCAACTCTATCTTCATGTTTAAGATGTTGACCAAGTGGATGAGACTTCATTTAATGGGAGGGAAGGGATTTCTACTGCTTGAAAGAAAAAAAAAAGGAAGAAAGACAGAAGAAGAAAAAGGAGAAGGAAAGGGAGAAGAGTAAGATGGAAAGAGGAAGAGAAGGAAGGAAGGAAGGGAAGGGAAGGCGGACCACTGTTTTTACTTTAAGCCCCTTGTTTTGAAATTGAAAAGCTGAATCCAGGGAGAGAAAATTCCATATCCAATGTCACATAGCAAACCATAAAGAGAGGAAGCAATGATCTGAAAATCTAGGTCTTTTGATTTTCAATCCATCTTCTTTTTGCTACACTTTGCTGGGTAGCAAACATATGTTGAGAGGATGTGTTGCCAGTTGGAGCTATTTTCATACTTCACCTCATTTTGACACTGCAGTGAATTGCTGGTCCTTAGGGAAGCTTTTCTTTGAAAAGAGGGATTAAGCTGTTTTTAAATATTGAGCAGGAAAAGCTGTCACAGATGTCAGATATACTATGGAAGAGGTTTTAAATAAAGACAAGTGTGTGCATGTTGAATTTTGTTGTCTTTCTTAGTAAAAAGAAGTGTAGTATTATTGAAATGCCTTCTTTTTTTCATCACCATAGTCTTGGACTATTTGAAGAAAATTAAATGATAGTAGTTTCAGGTTGGAAAGTGGAGAAAGCTACATTGAGTTCTCAGTCAAGTCGGATCAGGGGACTGGAGTGGAAAAGAAGGGCACAGTCAACTGTAGAATATGGGGTGAGGGAATTTAAGAGGGTGAAAACACCACAGGGACTTAAGGAGTCATCCCCCCAAACCCCCACAAAGGACTTCCTAGTGGCAGATTAACCCAAGGGAGGGGGTCTTCTAAGAGAAGAGTCAGTTTGCGGGCTGGGCCTTCGAGGGAGGGACAAGGAGGAAACTCCCAGTAGACAACGCTTTGGGTTCCATCCCAACTTCCTTGGGGCCGCTCCAACATACGCTGCTCACATTTATGAAGTACTCACTATGAAGTGTCAAACGACTCTTCCAAATACTTTACACAGGTTAATTCATTTAATCTTCACTGTTATTATTCTCAAGGTCAAACAGCTAATAAGTGATGGAGCTAGAATTCAGACTGAAGCGATTCAACTTCGAGCCTATGTCCTCAACCCCATGCCACACTCGCTCTGAAATTTCCAGGCATCAGCTGGAGGTTTCAGTAATGCTGGGGGCTCAGGCCATCCACAACCCTACAGTGTGATGCTCCTCAGCAATGAGATGAGCCTGGGGGAAGAGTGGGCCTTTCCTTTTCTGCTTTGAAACTGTTTTCCTTAATCCTTGCTCCTTGAGCCTTGAGGGGTGTATGGGAAGTAAGAGGACAGGGAGTGTTCATAGGGGCTGTTGATAAGCCCATTCTCCAGCTGGTTCCTCCAGAACCTTCCATGTACTTTGCAATTTGGGTTAGATGGTCAGAATATGGGGCACCTGAGCTCTGCTGTCCATGAGCTTTGAGCTCTGTGGGTGATGCTTTTCTCTGGGCTGAATCTCAGTAGGGCATTATAAACATTGACTTCCTGAGTATGTAAACTCGGTTAAACTTTCTAAACCAGGAATGTGGTAACTTAAAAATCCTGTTTTATTCTTCTAGAACCCTGTATTCTAGGAAATTTAGGAGCCAGTAGTTTAAGAAAGATATTTCAGAAGAGGAACAGACGTGCATAGAGGGAAGATCATGAACAAAGAAGTGTGGAGTCAGAGGGGAGAAAAGACAATTATGTATTTTTCCCCAAAAGACTATCCCTGTTACAACTATGTACTGAGTGACTTGAGGAACACGTGATTTCATGCAACCCTTTGGAACCCATCTATTGCCTAAACCCGTAAAGAAAGAGAAAACGTGTGTGCATATACTCTTACGCCCCAGTGGGGCTTGGCTGGCTCTGTGGGCACTCCTGAAGTAAGCTTGCTCTTCATGCGTGGTTCTGCCTGTGATTGGAAGCCCCAGATCCTTTCCCTCCCTAGGGATCTCTCTCAGTCTTCCAGTGATTCACCTACAAATATAGAAAACAGAATCCATACCAATTTTTCTGATGGAGACTGAGCATTCTAAAGCAAGTTCAAGTCATTAAAACTGCTTTAAATTTCCATGATTACTACAAAAGGGCTAGGCAGAGAAAAGGAGTGAGTGCTCTTCTCTGTTGCATCATGGCTAACTGGTACCTTGGTTTCTCATGATGGCCCATAAAATAAGAGCAAACGTATATATCTTTATTTATATATACATATTATATGTACATGTTTAATTTCCAAGAAGACTCCAGGAAAATGTTGCAAGACCGTGTGGACTAGATGGAAAAATACTAGATTTGAAATCTGAGGACCTGGATGTGGGTCTTGATTTTATTCCTCATAAAATTACTAAGTCTTGTTTCTTCCTTTGTAAAAAAGGATTATACCTACCTCACAGTATTGTTATAAAAATTAAGTAAGATAATGCATGCGGTAATCTGTTGTAAAATCATTTGTTATTAGATATGAAAGAATCTGAGGTTTTCAAGAAAGAAATTGATCCGTGTGGCAAATATTAGATTCCGGACTATGAGCACACACCCTGAAAGCGGATCTCAGCATCTATGTTTATAGGCATACAATGCTACACAGCAGTGGAGCCTGGTGACAGCCTGCAAAGGCATCTTTCAAGGCCAAGAAGTCAAAGCTGATGACAAAGACCAGGGCGGGGGCCGCTTCTTTCCCAAGCACAGTACGGGCGACATCTCCTGAAAGGAGGGATGTGTTTCTTCTACCAAATTGTGATTAAGGGCAAGCAATAAGAGTGCCCTGATACTCGCACAGGACTTTACAAAGAGAGTTAGGGAGTCAAATTCTGTCCATTCTACTCCGAGCTTTATTTATTTATTCATTTTTAACGATTTTGTATTACTTGTTTTCTCTCTCTCTCTCTCTTTTTTTTTGGCCGTGCCTCGTGGCTTGTGGGATGTTAGTTCCCCGACCAGGGATTGAGCCTGCGCCCTCAGCAGTGAAATCGCAGAGTCCTAACCACTGGACTGCCAGGGAATTCCCCTACTCCAAGCTTTAAATCACTGATTACCCATGAGGATTGATACCTTTGTTTCCAATAAGGCTATTGGTCCGTGGAAGATGGAATAACTCCCTTCTTGGAATGAAAATCTCAGTATTGCAGAAAAAGTTCACTGGAATGGTACTTCCATGGTGGTTCTTCATCATCCCAATAATAGCTGGATCCTATTTCCAAGTGTGGATAATTAATCTGATGTTCCTTTGATGCCTCCTGAGACTGGGGATAACAGCAGTCCAAATTCCTGTACCACTGGCCTTTGGGGCCAGGAATCAGATTTTATCCTTTCAAGGAATCCAGGACTCTTGGGAGCTGGAGGGATGGTTTACCTTGGTTCATTTGTGTGATCATGGGGAGAGACTAAAAGTTCCTTCCAGGAATTCCAACTCCTAGAGTTCCAGAACCCTGGAGAGGGAAGGAGAGGAAGGATTAGAGGGCTGCTCCCTCCTCCGGAGCCCAAGCCTTACTGCTCCTACTTGGAAGGTGGCCCAAAGGCAGAATCTCGAGAGGGTTCTTTCACCTGGGGTTTGCAGACTCTGTGCTCTGCAAGGGGAGTATTGCACGATCACAGCTGTCTTACAAACCCTTGTTTCCTCAAAGCCCAGTAGAGGAGGTACCCGTTAAATACTGAATGACTGAAGGCACGAATGAAAGAAAGCCTTTCTGACATCCGGTGAGCGGGGGTGGGAATAGAAGGCACTTGATTATTAGGAATGTGTGCTGTGTTTGTGTGTCTGTTACTTCATTCCACCTTGACTCAACAAGAAAGGGGAGGGGGGGAGAATTGAAAGTGATTCCTATCAAATGGACAAGGAAACTGAGAATTAGAGTGATCAAGCTTCTTGCTCAGTGTTACAAAGAGGCAGATCTCAGGTTCAAACCTAGGTCAACCAACACCTCTTCCACTCTGCTGTGCTGAACGATGCCCATGGTGTAGAAGTCAAGAGGTCCACATTCATGATGGTGGGAGGTGAGGTGGGGATGTAACTAGACGCCCAATGGAAGGGCAGTCATGGCATTTTCTTGGTGCTTTAAAATCCAGGTTCACATGTCTTGAGATGTGGGATTTTTGTGTGTGTGTGAAGTTTTTGCACCCTCGGTTTAAAATTGAATATCCTCAAGATGCTTTGGCAGATATGAAAACACTTCATGGCTGTTTATTATACATCTAGAAGCTGCTAGGATAGTCCATGTATAGTCTGTTATTCAATCCTCATAAGAACTCAGTAAGATATTATCCCCATTTTACAGATGTGGAAACTGAGGTTAAAAAAATAAGCGATTTCATTGAGGCCATACACTACAATTGGCAGAGCTAGTGTGTGAATCTAGAAAGGTATATCAGTTAAGTGTTTTGATCACTTCTCAGTTTGATGACATTGCAATTGACTGGAAAAAAAAAGGAAAAAAAAAAAAAGAAATCTAGAAGCCCAACTAATTCTTTGAGAAGTAGACAAAAGGTTCCAGGACTTATTCTGATCTGACTTCTAGAAGAAACCAATCTTCATTGAAGGGAAAAAAAAACTAATATCCTTGGGGCAAATCAATGCTTTTTTCAGTTTTCAACGTTCCTTCTCACATGTTCATTCATTCAGCAAATATTTATTGAATGATGACTCTGTGCTCCTTGCTTCTTTCGGCCCCAAGAATAAAACTGGGAAGAGGGCTTCCCTGGTAGTGCAGTGGTTGAGAGTCCGCCTGCCGATGCAGGGGACACGGGTTCATGACCCAGTCCGGGGGGATCCCATGTGCCACGGAGCGGCTGGGCCCATGAGCCACGGCCGCTGAGCCTGCGCGTCCGGAGCCTGTGCTCCGCAATGGGAGAGGCCACAACAGTGAGAGGCCCGCGTACCGCAAAAAAAAAAAAAAAAAAAAAAGACTGGGAAGAGAACAGAGTCCTGCTTGCCTCCAAGAGGGGGAGAAAGAGATAATAAACTCTTTTCAGTTTATTACTTTATTAAACAGCTGTATTGCCACATAATCCACATACTATAAAATTCGCCTATTTAAAATGTGCAATTCAGTGGTTTTTATCACATTTCCATGTTGTGTGACTATACCACTATCTGATTCCTAGTCAATTTCAAAGCGATCTCTAATTTGTCAGAAGTGACAAATACTCTGGAGACAAATAAGTGGGGAAAGGTGAAGACGCTGCTCGTCTACCTCGGGCGGTCAGGAAAGGCCTGCCAGATAAAGGAATGTTTGAGCCGAAACCTGAATGAATGAGCGAGTGAGCCATGGATTTCTGGGTGGAGGGCAGTTCAGAGAGAGGAAACAGTGCAAGACCCTGAGGTGGGAGCACACCTACACGCTCAAGGAAGAGCAAAGAAATCAGTGCTTAAAGGTGGGAGGACAGAAGAGGAGAACGACCTCACGGGGGGTTATAAGGGATTGTGTGTTAAAGCACGTAGTGCGACGCCGGGTACACAGTGGGTGCTCAGTAAATGAGAGCTGTGATTATTGAGCTTGTTATTCCTGTTCTTATCTTGAAGACATCAGGCACCTTGCTTCCGAGCACAGGAGCCCTGGTTCACCTTTGCATCCCCCTAGAGAATAGACCAGCACTCTGTACTTAATACACGGTCATTAAATACCCATTGAGTGAAAGAATGGCATTCAGGCTTTAAATTATTCATCTTTCCTTGCTACAAGGACAAGCAGGGAGAAATGCCCAGATGGACTGATAAACCACAAAGACAAATTAATATTGAACAATACTTGTTAAGTATCCCTACAGAAGGGACATTATTTCCTCTAAGGCCTTCAAAGTTTCTATTTCCATGAGAGGTGGGCCGAAGAGATTTTTTTCCTCTTCCTAGCCCCTTGTTGAAGGCAGTTCTGTGATAGGGTTTCTTTATAATTGGGAGAGGGGGTGTCTGGGTCAAAGTGACAGCCAGCGTGTGCTGCTGTTACAACACATTACATAAATAACTCTATATAATTGCTACCATCCATCAATTTAGGGAGATCAGTGGTGAGAGACACTGCCAGTTTCTTGGAATGAAACCTAAGGCTCCCACTAGCTCATTCAGTCACATACGCTAATCTATGCCAGTTTTTTTAAGGGAGGGTAAAATTGGTCTGGTCAACCTTGAGAAGGATTCCCCTGTGTATCCTTCATATGAGTTTGCAAGACTTTGCCCAACACTCACTTAAAATGCTTTCTTTCTCCTACCAAACTTTTTTTTTTATCATAGTATCATTCTGTGCTTTGCCTTTCCCTGTGCTGTAACTTGAAGCCTCTGCTGAGTTTGCTGAGGACAGTTAGCTTTCTGATGGGTTTAGGTGAATCTGACCACTATAGGCAGCAGGACAGAACATCCTGTCTCCTATGCAGATGCGAGGAGTTCTAATTGTCCAGCGTCTCTGTACATGTGGCTCAGGTTAACCTGATTCTTTCTCAATTCCTTGTTTCATTCGGGGTGGGCAAAAGAGTAACCATGATTTTTTCTTTTTTGGGGGTTCGCGGGCCTCTCACTGTTGTGGCCTCTCCCGTTGCGGAGTACAGGCTCCGGACGCGCAGGCTCAGCGGCCGTGGCTCACGGGCCCAGCCGCTCCGCGGCATGTGGGATCTTCCCGGACCGGGGCACGAACCCGCGTCCCCTGCATCGGCAGGCGGACTCTCAACCACTGCGCCACCAGGGAAGCCCGAGTAACCAGGATTTTTAAAAACAAACAAATGGAAAAAAACATGTGAGACGCGTGTCATTCAAAAAGTGTGAATTTGGGGACTTCCCTGGTGGTCCAGTGGTTGGGAGTCCACCTTCCAGTGCAGGGGACGCAGGTTTGATCCCTAGTTGGGGAACTAAGATCCCACATGCGGCGGAGCAGCTGGGCCCGTGTGCTGCAGCTACTGAGCCCCCGAGCCACAACTAGAGAGCCCACGTGCTGCAAACTACAGAGCCCATGTGCCCTGGAGCCTGCACATCACAACTCGAGAGAAGCCTGTGTGCTGCAAAGAACTAAGACCTGATGCAGCCAAAAAAAAAAAAAAAAGTGTGAATTTGAAAATAGAAAGGATTTTCAATGGTCCTGTCTTACTCTTTTTTAAAAATTTTCACCATTTTTTAAATTGAAGTATAGTTAATTCACAATGTTGTGTTAGTTTCAGGTGCACTTAGTACAAGATATTGAATGTAGTTCCCTGTGCCATACAGTAGGTCCTTGTTGTTTGCCTATTTTATATATAGTAGTGTGTATACGTTAATCCCAAACTCCTAATTTATGCCTCCCCTCTCCTTCCCCTTTGGTAACCATAAGTTTGTTGTCTATGTCTGTGAGTCTATTTCTGTTTTGTAAATAAGTTCATTTGTATCATTTTTTTGGATTCCACCTATAAGTGATACCATATGATGTTTGTCTTTCTCTGTCTGACTTACTTCACTTGGTATGATAGTCTCTGGGTCCATCCATGTTTCCACAAATGGCATTGTTTCATTCTTTTTTAGTGGCTGAGTAATATTCCGTTGTGTATATATATCACATCTTCTTTATCCATTCATTTGTCGGGTCCCATCTTACTCTTGAACACAGTCAATTTCATACACTGAAGTACCACGGGGCAGGGGCCGTATATATCCCGCTTCCCCAGGGCCTAGGGCAGTGTGTCTGGCACAAAGTGGCAGAATAATCTTATTGAACTGCTGTTGAAGTCATGACGTCACATTCTCGATGACTGAAAATGAAATCGAGCAGGAATTCCCCACAATGAAGGCTTTTTTGAGCAGAGATAAATAGTCAAGAGCTTGCTCTGCAATAACCCTGAGAAACTCTGCAAACTCCTAGAATGTGGGCACCTTGTTTAGTCCCCATGTGCATGGACCCGAGGCTCTTTTTGGGGGTGGTGATGGTGAAGGTAGGGTATGTGCTCAACAGGTGCGTGGTACAGACAGAGCCAAGAAGTTTCCATCCCCAGCACATGATCTGGTTTTCTTTCTCCATGAGAAGTTTGCCCCCTTTGAAAAAGGCCCCTTTTGTCAGAATGCCATTTAGGTGGGGATCCTAAATGAGGACGAGATGGGACACCCCTGAAGTTCCTCTGGCTTCAGGCTCCCTGCCCCGTCTAGGTCGCCCAGAAGCATTTGTCCGAGTGAAAGCTTGATGCTCTTCAGGATGTTATAGCCCATTATATATTAGTCAGAAGTACTTTTTTTTTTTTTTTTTGGCGGTACGCGGGCCTCTCACTGTTGTGGCCTCTCCCGCCGCGTAGCACAGGCTCCGGACGCGCAGGCTCAGCGGCCATGGCTCACGGGCCCAGCCGCTCCGCGGCATGTGGGATCTTCCCGGACCGGGGCACGAACCCGCACCCCCTGCATCGGCAGGCAGACTCCCAACCACCGCGCCACCAGGGAAGCCCAGTCAGAAGTACTTTTGTGGATAATTAGTAGGAAATGAAAGGATTTACAGATGATTTGGTGTTCCCAGAAATCCTTAGACATTCTTTAAGATGGAAAAATAAGTAAGTCTTGCTAAAACCCCTCAAGCCAAGGGACATTGTTCTTTTTTTGTGGAAAACTGTTACTTAGAAACATGCTATAAAATGCGTCATGCTTTTGGGTCAATGGCATTTACATTTTCTTGGGGCCAAACCAGATCTTGCTAGCGATAGTTTTACCTTTTCTAGGTGCTGGTATAAAGGGATGGTGACATTAGGGCTTCTTTCTTCCTGGCAGACGGCATACAATAATAACAGTAACAGTAATAGTAACAAGACTGTCTCATATTTGAATAGCACTCTATATTTTCATAAACTTCATTCATTTAGAGTATCATTTGATCTTCAAAACCAGCCTGTGAGGATGGTAAGGCAGGAAATGTGATGATGAAAGTGGGGAAAGTGGACAAGGACGTACTCTGGGTCTCCCAGTTAGGTGGCAACACAGGAACTCAGGTCTTCTGATTCCCTGGGAAGCCCCCTTTCCGCTAGAAGAGGGTCCGTGAGGAGGGGAGGAGTGCGTCCTCCCAATTTTAACTTCTGTTGCAGTGGTTGATTAAACCTTAAGAGAGATTCCCTTTGTTTCTGCTCCCAGGAGTCTGTGGTGCTGTTTGCCCAACACAGACTTAAAAACAAAAACAAAGGGGTTTCCCTGCTGGCACAGTGGTTGAGAGTCTGCCTGCCCATGCAGGGGACATGGGTTGGTGCCCCGGTCCGGGAAGATCCCACATACCGCGGAGCGGCTGGGCCCGTGAGCCATGGCCGCTGAGCCTGCGCGTCCAGAGACTGTGCTCCTCAACGGGAGAGGCCACAGCAGTGAGAGGCCCGCGTACCGCAAAAAAACAGAAACAAAAACACAAAAAGCAAACACATACAAAAACAAACAACATTCTGACAGACTTTGTCGGGTGTGCTTGCTGAAGAGTCAGTGGCACAGTACACTCGCCTCCCCTGCTCTTGCCAATTCCCCCAAAGCACTGCTTGTCTCCAGTTTGTCCTGAGCTTGTTGTGTGCCACCACCTTCCACGGTGAGTTCTTCTGCCCCTCGGGCTGCCAGCTACAGATCTGGCCTTGGAGCCCCTTTCTTTCCTGCTGTGCTAACGTTGTCCTCGAAGACATCACTTTTTCTCTGCCGAGTCTCTCACTCTCGTGCCTTTTGCCCCGCTGTCCCTGCTCTGCACGTAGGGCTGCGTCATCTTTCATCTGAGACTCCTTGGGCTCCTCCTCTTCTGTCCTCCTCCTCCACAGTCCATCTTCTCAGTGCTCCAACATCCTCTTAAACCTGAATCTGTATACTGATCCCCATCAGAAGTCAAACTCTCCACAGTCTGGTCCCAACCAGCCAAGCTCACCCCAATCTTTCACGAGTGCCTCGAATGAGCCTCCGGCTCCAGCCACGCTCTCCTGGGCACTGCTTCATTATCTTTTTAAATTTTATTTATTTTTGGCTGCATTGGGTCTTCGTTGTTGCATGCAGGCTTTCTCTAGTTGTGGTGAGCAGGGTCTACTCTTCGTTGCGGAGAATGGGCTCTAGGCACGTGGGTCTCAGTAGTTGTGGCATGTGGGCTCAGTAGTTGTGGCACACGGGCTTAGTTGCTCCACGGCATGTGGGATCTTCCCAGACCAGGGGCTGAACCCGTGTCCCCTGCATTGGCAGGTGGATTCTTAACCACTGCACCACCAGGGAAGTCCTGCCTCGTTATCTTAATTGTACTCTTCCACCTCTAAGACTTGGCTCACACGTTTCCAGGTATAGAAATCTAATTTGTCAACTTTCAAGGAGTATCACAAGCGCTGACACCTCCAAGAAAACGTCTAGTCTCAACTCCTCTAGAAAGGGGGTCCACAATTGACAGCTGATGCCAAGGCCTCTCTCGTTTGCAATACTGACTCATCTCTCTATCTCACTAGGCTGTGAGTTCCCTGAAATTCAGACTGAACCTTGGTCAGCCTCGTGTTCCCTGCATCTAGTATAGAAGAGGCGCTCAAAAGTTTTCATTGAATTGACTCCAGCACCATATGAATTATGTTTAAGTGCCTCAAATACCTCTCCCCTCTCCTCCAAGACATGGTTATCAAAGAATACTGGGATGTCCAGAGCAGGTCACTTGATACTTATGTGCCAGGGGTAGCAAGAGGACAAAGCAAAACCAAATGGGTCCTGGGCTTGGGGTTCCTGCGCTTTGTGGACCCTCAGATTCTGGGTTCACCTGAGGGCCCTAAAACACTGGTGGGAGGAAAAATGGGCTAACCGGAAGGAGCTTCTAAGAATGGGATTGGGGTGAGGATGCTCCTAAATACATGTACTGTTGATGACGTTATATTATTCTTCTCAGAAAGGAAAGAGGTAGGGCTTTGAGACTAGCAACTCTATCTTCCTGTCCTGCTTTGTCCTGTGGGCAACACCCTGGGCAAGTTCCGTGGCTCCTCTGAGCTTTGGGGTTAATTGTGGCTCTTTCATAGATTTATTGTGAAGGTGGCCCTTAAAAACTTTGGGCCTAGGGGCATCCCTGGTGGCTCAGTGGTTGAGAGTCCACCTGCCGATGCAGGGGACACGGGTTCGTGCCCCGGTCCGGGAAGATCCCACATGCCGCGGCGCGTCTGGGCCCATGAGCCATGGCTGCTGAGCCTGTGCGTCCGGAGCCTGTGGTCCACAACAGGAGAGACCACAATAGTGAGAGCCCCGCATACTGCAAAAGAAAACAAAAAACAACAAAAAACAAAACAACTTTGGGCCTCTAAGCCATGGAGAGACACTGAAAATATGTAAGATGGAAAATGATTTTGATAAGTTGGTCCCAGCAAGATCAGACACATATAAAATTGAAGATCACAAGTTGAATCTTTGGTGAGAGATATTGGGACAATGGTTGCCTATGAGGGTAGAAATGGGAACAGGCATGAGGGAATGTTCCAGGCGGATGGTAACGTTCTAATTCTTGATTAATGTGTTTATTTCATGTGTCTGCATTTGTTAAAACACATCTAATTATACACTTAAGATCTGTGCAGTTCACTTTATGTAAATGTTTGTCAATTAAAAAAAAAATCTTGAGAAAAGTTGTGCAGAATCATTTAAGACCAGACTTGGCAATAAGCTTGTGGCATGGAGAATCCATGACTTTGACAGTCAGAGGCCCCAGAAGTGACTTCTAGTAATGTCAAGGGAGGTTACCAAGAGGACTAGATATTTGCGGTGAATTATGAAAAAACAGATAGGAATCCACCAGATAGGCCAGGTGGTAGAGTTTATTTCAGGAAGACGGAAAGGAGAGCAAAGGCTGCAAGTTGGTTTAATTTGATTTAATTTTTTTTTTTTTTTTTTCCAGTATGCAGGTCTCTCACTGTTGTGGCCTCTCCCGTTGCGGAGCACAGGCTCCGGACGCACAGGCTCAGCGGCCATGGCTCACGGGCCCAGCCGCTCCGCGGCATGTGGGATCCTCCCGGACCGGGGCACGAACCCGTGTCCCCTGCATCAGCAGGCGGACTCTCAACCACTGCGCCACCAGGGAAGCCCTGCAAGTTGGAAAGAGTTAGAAGTATCTGAACCCTGCAGGTGGGAGGATGGGCAGGAGGTGGGGATAAGGCCACCAAGACGGCGTGGGTGACCAAGGGGATGGCAGTTTCAACTGCACATCAAGGCAGAATGATATGCAGGGCCAGATCGCCGGAGAGAAGTCTGGAGACAGAAACTGGGGAGAGTGGTCAGCATAAAAGGAGTAGTTAAAACATTTAGGAATGGATGAGCTGACTCAGAATGTTAGAAAAACATATGAGGTGTGAAGATGAGCTAGGAGTTTGCTCATACCGACAAGAATAAAGTGGTGACTTGACCGTCAGCTTGGCTGACTTTGACCTGGGCTCAGCAGCTGAGGTAGACATGAAGTCGGCTTCACATGCTGACTGATGGAAAGAGGGATCATTCTTTCTTCTAGGAAGTGTCCAGGGAAAGCAAACATGGTGGCCTTTCTCTCTGACCTGCATGATATTGTCACCTCCAGTGACAGAACCTCATATACTGGATCGTTCACGCTGAGTAGAACAAGACCATCTCTCAATTCATGAGTAAAGAAGTCCCAGGAAAGGAATTAACATCCTAACATGACCAGACTTCGTGCAGCTTTGTGCCTCCCAATGACTGCCACCTAACTTCTCTATGCCTCAATGTTTATTTGTAGACTGAGAATCCTACTACCTATAACTATACCACAGGGTTATTATGAGGATTCAATGAGTTATATTTACAAAGGACCCAGAGTGGTTCCTGGCACATGATAATATAAATGTTTTTCAAATAAATCTATGTGGGCTTCCCTGGTGGCGCAGTAGTTGAGAGTCTGCCTGCCGATGCAGGGGACACGGGTTCGTGCCCCGGTCCGGGAAGATCGCACATGCCGCGGAGCGGCTGGGCCCGTGAGCCATGGCCGCCGAGCCTGCGCGTCCGGAGCCTGTGCTCCGCAATGGGAGAGGCCACAACAGTGAGAGGCCCGCGTACCACACAAAAAAATAAATAAATAAAATAAATCTATGTAAATTGTGAAATAAAAAGCAGGGTTCTCAATGGAAAGAGCTGTAAAAAGAACTTCCTGAGTGTTTTGGTGGTTTACTGGCAGAAGAAAATTTCCAAAGGAAGATCAAATTAATTTTTTAAATCAGTTTGTATTTTGGAATAATTTTAGACTTACATGAAAGTTGCAAAGTACAGAGAGTTCCTCATAGAAATAACTTAAAAAAATATGTGCCCAGCGCTAACCATGTACAAAGTGCTAAATTAGGCTTGGGGTGGGGCGGGGGGGTGAGGTGGGGAAGGAACAGGAACCGTACAGTAATAGCTCAGCTAATACTGGTCAATCAGAGAGAAAAGATGCATTTATGTCCATACATCCAGCCGATGACTACTGAGAGCCTACTAAGCGGTCAGCACCATAATAGGTGCTGAGGGACCCAGTGACAAATTCCTACTTCCGGCAAAGACTACTGGGCACTGCTGTGTTCCTGGAACTATGCCAGGCACTAGGGCTCCGACAGTGAAACTTACTGTCCCTGCAGGCTGCTATCTTATAAGAGGCAGAAAAGAAAGGGAGACGCGGGTCAAGGGCTACGTGAGCTTCAAGGAAGGAGAATCATGTTCACTTGGGAGAAGGATGGGGCAGCCTTTGAGAGACTGAGAGATGGATAACTGGGGAGTCTCGCCTCCCTCCAATAAAGACTTTTGGAAAAGATATGCAGCCTTTAAAAGGCTTGAGACCTTGTACCTGAGCCTGATCCCTTGGTGATATTATGCTACTGACTAGGGAGTAAAAGCATCAAGTCAGTTTATTTCTTAGCGCCTGCATTCCAGAGAGAAAGAAAAAGTTGAGCGCGAGAGAGGGGTGGGAGCAGGTGGGAGGGAGAGAATATGAGAGGGAGATTGGGGCTGAGGAGAGAAACAGAGGGAAGGGAAAAGGAAAACTATGTTCTGTCTTCCTTTTAGGGAGAAGCAATGTCCGAAGGATTTCTAGGAGCCTGGTCCAGGCCTTAAACATTTTATGACTCAGGTCATCTATGGCTGTTGATTTCCAAGTTCTGTAAGAACACAGGGGCTTGTTCCTTAAAATGACCCAAAGAGGATTGCAAAACACTCACATCAGAAACCACTTTATGTTTTGTTACTTTCTCCCCTTCCTCCTGTGAGTGATTCCTTATCAGATGAAGGCAGCACAGAAGCCCTGTGACCAGCTGACCTTGTGCCCCTGGAGGGAGCAGCTGCCTGCAGGCAGGAGGCGGGTGCGCTCCTCCCCGTGACTCTCAGGGCCCCTCCCCACACTTCATCTCCTCTGCTGTTGCTAACTTCTCAGATACAACGAACTTTCAGAGGACGAGGAACATGTCTGAGTAACTGCAGCCCAGCACTTGCCTAACACACAGCAGGTATTCCAATCCTCACAAATAATTGACTATAAGGTTGACGGAAGCTTCCCATTCCGCCAGGATTGTCATGTGAGCCTTAGACTGGGTTGCTTCTATAAATACTTTCAAGGGTGCAGGTTGCTTCGAGGCTGGCCCATCATGGAAAACAAAGACCCCGGGGGCTCCCGTTCTATCTGGTTCACTGAGATTCTCAGCTCCTACCTGGTGCTCCCTATATCCAGGACCAAATTCAGCATCTTCAACCCTTTTCCCTCAACCTGCTTTTAATTAATATTTTAAATGGTACACCTTCCCCTCAGACACTCAGATTTGAAACCTCACAGAGATTCTCGACTTCCCTTTCACTCCTCACATGATTCGTTACCAACTCTGTAATTCTGCCACCTCAGTATTTCTCTAAAATATCCAAGCCCTCATCATCCAGCCCCGAACAACCCCTGTACCTCCTGCTGCGTTTCTTGGCTCCAATCTTTCGGACCAGTCATGCTGGACCTTGTCTCTCTGTGGCTTAAACTCCTCTGGGTTACACTTGCCTTTCATTCAAGTCCAGAATGGAGAATGTGCACCCTCCTTAACACAGCTCACAGGCTTCTTCAGACCACTTCGGCCCCTCCTCCCCAGGCCCCAAACTATTTTGTCTGTCGTAACAAGCTCTTGTTTCCTAAAAACACCCACCAGCCTCTTTCTTGTTTTGTGCTGGTTGAATTTTCTCAAAGCTCTGGGGAGGAGTGACCTCAGTGGGAATCTGGCTCATCAGCTCATTCTGCTGGTCCCACCACTGCTGCTACAACTGACCAGAAAAAAAACCCAAATTGGGTAAACCCACTGCCATTGAAATACCACAAAGGTCATTGCAGCGTGAACTACGTGAGCTTAATACAGTCAGAAGTTTTGCATCTCTACCAAAACAAAAGCAACCCCCCTAAAAAAACAAACTCCCAAACCAAAAAACGAAAAGAAAAAATCTACACACTAACTTTAGCCCTTACAGAATTTAAAATAGCCTTGTCAGTAGAAAGCCAATCAAAGGTCACAGCCCAGAACTGCACTGAAAAAACACCCGGTAAGCTCTCTTGCCAATTCCAAGTTGCAGATAATTTTTATGACACTGTGATACCATGGACCTTAAAATATGAATGCTCCCCTCCAAATGCCTAAATACTTCTTTTCTACAAACTTCCATACCCTTCACATAAAATATAGGAAGAAGGAATCCAAAACACAGTTGTGGGTAAGACCATTTGTCTTCTAGAGTACCCTTGCCAGGATCATCTCAAGCTTGGTTGGAGGGGCCCACAAATCCCCAGGCTGGTAGGTCTTTAGTAGGACATTTAACCCTGTTCACTGAACCTGGGGATAAGGTTCAGCACGGTCAGGACCCCTTCCGTCAACAATCCAGAAGTTATTCTTTATTAACTAATTTTGTATCCAATCTGGAATCTTACTTTTTTTAAGTTAAATTGCCCACAAATACCTAGTTCCTTAAATTCTCATTCGAACTGCCTTTAACATCTTATGAATGAAAAAAATGGAAAGACATTTTGGGCACTGTTTTATGTTTGTAGGAAAGTCATGTTTTTAGCTTTGTGAAAATTATATTTTAACGACACTCTTGACGCACGTACTCCTGAAAGTGGGAGTGAGCTGCCATTTTGGGTATTTGTAGCCCAGCCTAGTCTTGTGTCTCTCCTCTGGTGTCAACTTGTCTGCTTCCTCACAGCACCTCCTTTCTCACAAGTTCTCCCCATCTCCTTCATTCTCACTCTCTCGTCCGTTCTCATAGCACTTTGAATATAACCTATATTGTAACATGAATTAAATTGCACTATGGGTATTTACGTGTGGGCCCCGCCCCCATCTCTAGCCACAAGACTACGCCTTTTTCGAGGAAAGGAGCTGAGTCTTTTTTTCATCATATACCCCCTCAAGTACCTACAGATCCAAGCAGGCATTCAGTGAAGATTTTAGAATGAATAAATGATGGATGAATGGATGGATAAATTATTTGGGCAAGGCACTTGGAATACAAAGACAAATAAAATCAGTTGACTTGGAAGAGACAAAGTTACATATGGATAACCAATCCAAAGTTCAGTTAAATATATGCACGTCTTAGTTTTAATTTCAAATTCACACATGTTCCCATTCCATTCGTCCTGTGTCAGGAAAGCTTTATGGTCCCATTGTTGCGTAGGTGTATATTTTTCTTTCCACGGGGATGGCTGTTTGATGACTGACTATTGTTTGAGTAAATCTAACTAAGCAGTGTTGCCTTGGAATTTGGAAATATTAAACTATGTTCTTTGGAAAAGGATAGAGTATTATTTCAAGTATAGTATTATTTCAAGTACAGGGCAGGCCAAATATCATTACTAACCTACCTCATGAGAATCCAGATGTTGCCAAGGTTTACTTCACTTAACTCAAGTAATATTCAACATAAAATTATATTTTGTCCAAACTGGGGGGGATAGAATTTTAGTATTTGTTGTAGTGGGATTAACTCGTTATATTAGGTTTTACCTTGATTCTCAGGAAACTTTCTCTGTGTTCCCAGTTGGAGCTCAGGACTCCTCACTTTGATCTCACAGTTTCTGTCTGTGTCTTTAGGCCTCTGCCACTAGCCTGACTTGGAGTCACTAGGTGGCAGGGACCATGTTTGACCCATCCCTGATCCCAAACACCCAACACGGGGCCAGGCACTAGTAGGTTTTCAGCAAATGAATGAGATGAGGGTAAGGAGCGTGGGTTCGGGGTCAGAGCTCACTGTTACTAAATGATAATTTTCAAACAAGGATAGCATCGTGACCCTCATAAAGGTAGAGAGTAGGTATGTGCCAAAGATTTCATTTATTTCATTCATCAGTGAGGGAACCAGGCAGATGTTATAACCAGTTCAAAGGAGAATCCAAAGAACTGGCATATGTGGAGATGAGGAATGTTGAAATGAACGTGCAAATAGAGGCAAAACCCGCTTCTTTCGCAGTCCAGAGAGAAGTCAATTGCACCCCTGTGGACAGAACAGAATTTTCATGTCTAGAAACAAGAATTAGTTTGCATTGCTACCAGTTATCTATAATTTCCAGAGTTGTAAAATAGCTCCCATGGAATCAATCAGGTAAACTGGAAGCTGTCCTTCAAACAATATAGAGTTTCCCATTAAAGCACACATTCTCCCCTACAGTTCGAATCTCACCTGTGCTGACAGGTCCTGAGGGCAGGGCATTCCGGGCAGAGATAGCAGCTCCAGTAAAGGCTTGGAGGCCTGAAGCCTGGTGTTTCTATCATGGGAGGGAGGTGCTCAGAAAGAAGCGTACAGAGGTAGGCAGCAGGCAGATCGTAACAGCTCTGCAAGGCCAAGATGAAGAGCATAGAGTTAGTCCACACTTTAAAAACTGTACAACCAGAGACATAGAAAACAAACTAATGCTTACTAAAGGGGAAAGGGAGGGGAGGGATAAACTAGGAGTTTGGCATTAACATATACACATTACTATATATAAAATAGATAACCAACAAGGACCTACTGTACAGCACAGGGAAGTCTATTCAATACCTTGTAATAACCTATAAGGGAAAAGAATCTGAAAAAGAATATACATAAAACGGAATCACTTTGCTGTATACCTGAAACTAACACAACATTGTAAATCAACTATACTTCAACTAAAAAAATTAAATTTAATTTAAAAAATTATACAAACATATGTTGAGTATTCAATCCCAACGTGTACATATTTATTGGAATAATTTTAAGAGCACAGGTTCAGCCCCTTATTGGTTGTGTGACCTCAGGTGAGTTACTTAACATAACTGTGCCTCAGTTTCCCCATCTTTAAAATGGGGGTGATATCCCAGGGTTGTTCGGATGACTGTCTGAGTTGATAGGACAAATGCAAGGGGACTCAGCACAGAGCAAGTGCTCAAGAAATGTTAGCTCTAAATGTAAAACATACTCATGAATAGAAATGAAAACGAATGAGATATAAAATATATGTAAATAAAGTTCTAACGTTTGTCTTTCTGTACTCAGTGGAGCAGCCTGACCATGGGGTATGTGCACCTCAATCCACAGGTTATAAATAGGAGGCTTGATGAGATCTGTGGGTTGTAGAGATGGAGGGTGTGGGGTGGGAGGAGGGGCAGGGGCAGGGAGACCAGCAAAGAGGTGGCATGCGGCTGAGGAGAGAGATAGACGGGCTCAAGCTGGGGCACCCAAGGGAGGCGTGAGGCGGCTCACTGAGAACAACGGTGCGGGCCCCTGTCTGATAACCTTTGGACAAGAACTTGGCAGGGAGGGCAGAAAGAAGACAGGGAGACAATTTTTGGTGTATAAGGCAGATGGGAGGCCTTGAACAAGCTTTGAAGTTGAGAAGACAGGCATGGAAGTGGAGGAAAAGGCCAGAGCAGGATGCTTCCTGGGCAGTGCATTCATGTCCCATTGTCCCCAGATTTGGAAGAGAGTAGCAGCTCATGGTGTCGTGCGCTTGCATGAGCATTTATGACAGCGCCTATGATGGGCCACGGTGTTGACCATTATTTTTAGACCCACTCTTCTGCACGGAGTACTTGTTACTTTACAGAGAGTAGTTACTTCATTTAGTCTTCCCAGTAAACCTGTAAGAGTTATTATTGTCCCCATTTTACAGATGAAGAAACCGAGGCTTACAGGGGTTAAGTGGCTGGAACCATGAAATGACACACTCAGTGTAAGCACCCCGCTATATAATCCCAAAGAGCACATGCTCTTTTTCTTCTGTGTCCACTGTCTCCTGCTAAAGCTTAGAAAGCTGTGCACCCTCTTTATGTCCTGGTTACTCCAGTTCTCAGTGTCCTTTCAGGGAAGAGCTTTTTCCCAAACCCTGGGGTACCGTCTGAAGAGCAGGACATCCCAGCATCTGCTTGTGAGACAGGAGGGAAGGGGGCAGGGCACAACCTTTAAAAGAATGACATAGCCGTTGATGATACGGCAAAGACTGGTCAGAATCAATAAGGCCCAAGATGGCAGAAGATTTGGCTTCTAGTGACCTTGAGCCTCAGCATCTGCTCATCGTAACACACCAGCTAAATGACACACCCACAGGTGCCAGGGCAGTTCCCAGGCTGACCGTAAAAGGCCAAAAAGTGGGCAGTGGCCTGATTCCTGGAAATCTCCACCCCTTCCCCCAAATAGAATACTCCTCCCACTCATTAGCCTATGAAATTACCCAGCCCTGCAAACTAACCATCCCATATTCTGGGGCCGCTCTCACCTTTTGAGATGGACCGCATTCTGTCTATGGAATGTGTATCTCTCTAAATAAATCCACTTCTTACCTATCACTTTGCTTCTTGCTGAACTCCTTCTGTGCTGAGACATAAAGAACCTGAGCTTGATTAAGTCCTTAGACCAGGTATGTGATTTCAATTCAAAGACAGTGTGTTCGAGTCCCGGCCTGTGGGTTCAAGCCCCAATTTGAGTTTTGACTGGGTGTGAATCCCATCTGAGGTGTGAGGTTTCACTGGCTCGAAAGTTCCTCTCAGTGCATCTCTGCCCCACTCAGGAAGCAGATAGGATGGGGAGAAGCCCAGAAGACTAGACGAAGCCTCCTGGGTCTCCAGAGACCTAGCAAACATCCCCTAAAAAGGCATGGTCTGTGCAGGCTGTGGTAGAGCAAGTCAGGGCGGGAGGCTCGTAGAACCAAATCTTCTAAGAAGATTCAAGCCCCAGAAGGACCAACCCCCTAGGTTCCCTCCAGTAACCTCAGGCCGTTGCAAAAGTGCTGAATCATTTGCCTCCAGGTACCCTCACTGGAAAAGGTCCTTGCGCATCTTTGAGGTGCTGCCCTCCAATCCATTTCCGTTCATTGTAAAAGCTTTACTGCTTCCAAAGAATTGGAGAACGTCTACACTGAAATAGATACGTTGCAGATGAATATGTTACAAAACTTTAAAATATGCTTGACAATTTAAAACTCTTTATGTGCGCATAAATTAGGTGATCAAAAGGTGAATGAGGGGCATCTCTGGGACATGCTTTAAGGCAGAGGTCAAAATGATTTATCAAGTGAGTGCCTCACGTTTCTATGACCTTAACAGTTTGCAGAGAAATTTCGCACCCAGTCTTGGTAAATGAATATTTAACATGTGTAGAGCCTGTGTAAATGGTACCTCTAAAACGCTTAAGTTCTTCCTTATGGAAAGGCTTGTGTTTGAGCTTCTTTGTAAAAGCACTCAAGGTTTCTTGAATGAATGAATGAATGAATGAATGACAAAGTGAGTCTTTTTTCCTCCTCAGTGCCAAAGGTCAGTTTAAGCCAAGCCCTTGACTGAGTCATTACAAACTCCTGGAATCACTCGTAAAAATGAACACAGAGGATACATTTGCCAGGACCAGATTAGAATTAGTTCTGCTCAAACTGTATCGTTTAAACACGGGAGGTGCTGTCAGGGCTGTGCCTGCACATCAAGTTATGTCCTGGATCGTGATGGTGTTGATGGCTCTAACGAGCACTCCCTTCGCTAGGTTGGGCAGACTTTAACTGTTCAGAGTTTAAAGCTCTTTCACATACTTGTCTTACGTGGGATAGATCAGTCTCTCAGCAACCTTTTTTGGTAAATATGACGTAGGCACAGAGATAATGACACTGAGGTTCTCAAAGGCTCACCGGCCTTTGTCCACTGACTATGAAGCAGATGGGCAGCCCCTACACCTTGGCTGGAGTGGCTTCTCTTTAAAAAGAGATATTGTCCTTTCTGTTCTCTAAAGAGGCAGCTCAAGCTCTTTGAGGTTACAGAGAAATCAGCTTCCCAATTTAGGGGAAACCGGAGCAGAGCAGATCTCATGCAAGTTTCTAATACTTGGATTTTTCATAGAGTTCTCCTCTCCCTCCTTCTCCTCCTCTGGGCACGTGGCATTCCAGCAAGTGCAAAATGTCTTAAATTCAGGCTAATCATTCATTTGAAACAGAACAACAACAAGAAAAAGTAATAGAGCAAGTAAGTCCGAGTATTGCAAACTCCTTTAGCAAATAATTGTGAAATAGCGTTGACTTGGCCAGTTCCTGTTTTCATTTTCCATTAATCTATTCTGGTATCATTCCATTGAAGTAGATGTAGCAAGTTCTTGGTGATACTGAATAAAAGAATAAGAGGATAATTTTTAAAAGCCACCATATATTAAATAACCCACCGTATATTAAATTACCCACTATAATATAACCCACCATATATTAAATAACCCACCATATATTAAATAACCCACTATATATTAAATAAACCCCATATATTAAATAACCCACCATCTATTAAATAACCCACTATATATTATATAACCCACCATCTATTAAATAACCCACCATGTATTAAATAACCCCCATATATTAAATAACTCAACATATATTAAATAACCCACTGTATATTATATAACCCACCATATGTTAAATAACCCACTATATAGTATATAACTCGCCATACATAAATAACCCACCATCTATTAAATAACCCACCATGTATTAAATAACCCACCATGTGTTAAATAACCCAACATATATTAAATAACCCAACATATATTAAATAAACCACCATATATTAAATAACCACCTTATATTAAATAACCCACCATATATTATATAACCCACCATATATTAAATAACCCACTATATATTAAATAACCCACCATATATTATATAACCCACCATATGTTAAATAACCCACTATATATTATATAACCCCCATATATTAAATAACCCACCATCTATTAAATAACCCACCGTATATTAAATAACCCACCATATATTAAATAAACCATCATATATTAAATAACCCAACATATATTAAATAAACCACCATATATTAAATAAACCACCTTATATTAAATAAACCACCTTATATTAAATAACCCACCATATAGTAAATAACTCAACATATATTAAATAACTCACCATATTTTAAATAACCCACCATCTATTAAATAACCCACCATCTATTAAATAACCCACCGTCTACTAAATAACCCACCATTTATTAAATTACCCACCATCTATTAAATAACCCACCATCTATTAAATAACCCACCGTCTATTAAATAACCCACTATATATTAAATAATAGCAATGGCAACACATCTCTGACTCCACGTTTGAGTTCGAAACAGTCCCTTTTCAGGGAAAATTAAACATGCTTTAGAGGAGTTTCCAAGACTACTTGAAAATGTCCCCAAGCCAATATTAACACGTCTGTAGTGAGTGATTAAGCACAGAGATTATACACTGGAGCAGCTCAGGTGAAATGCCAAGATGCTAGTGACTTAGGGTTTCGGAAGCGCTTAGTGGGCAGCATGGTGGGTGGGGCCTGGTGGCTTCAAGCAAGACCCTCTCTTGGTCTGCCCCTGATTAGCTGTGTGAACTTGGGTCAGTGTCTTTGCTTCCTTGAACCTGCAGAGCCTCATCTACTTGTGGCAGAGCTGGGTGGATAATGATCCTGGTCTCAAAAGGGTTGCTAAGAAGTACTGAGTGTGGGGAGGGGCCTCCGCCTAGTAGGAGCTCAGAAAACAGCTGCTGTCATGGTGGCCAAGGTGGGAGAGAGAAGGGAGGAAGAAAAAGAAATAGAAGCTGTGCTTAGCTGAGGCTCGAAGCAGGAGAGCTTTAAAAATGTGAGGGAAATCGTATCAGAAGCAGATTGCTATGTAAGCAAAATGCCCCATTATCTGAATGAGGATTTGGGGGTAAAAATCTGACTCCCAAATTCTTTCCGTGTGCTACTAATAGCACCACGGAGCAGAACAAATGGAAGGCATTTACCTTTCACCAGCTCTCCCCCGCACTGGCTTTGGATGGGCAGTCAGTTCAGGCACCAGAGCCAAGTGGAGGCTCTCAGGCTGGAAGGATGAAATTTGTAGCCTCTTCCTGGTTGCTTCTCTACTGCAAGCCCACCTCGCCAGGGCTGGTTGGTCCCTTTTATTTTTTAATTTTTAAAAAATATATATTTTTTGTTTGTTTATTTTTTTGGCCGCACCATGCAACTTGCAGGATCTTAGTTCCCTGACGGGGATGGGATCTGGGCTCCCTGCAGTGGAAGCACAGAGTCCTAACCACTGGACCACCAGGGAATTCCCCTTCGGTCCCTTTTTAAATGGAAGACACCTGGCGATGGTCCTTTGGAGGGGAGAAACGCAACCCTCCGTCCTTCCAGGTTCCTCGTTGCCACACTGGTTTTGCACTATTGAAATGAGAAGGGGTTCAAAATATCACTCTGGGGTCATCTTCCCTCATGCTCTCTGCTAGCAAGGAGTAGGCTGGGCGAGCATTTGGTGTCAAGAAGAGACAGCGTGGACTGGAACATTGTGTCCCAGGGGATTCCCTGGCAGAGCTCTGAGCAGTCCCAGAAAACAAAGTCTCAGAGCTGGCCAGGATCGCAAAATGAGAATGGTGCATTTTCGGATCTACCGCTCAAAGCCAGATCCCAGGTCTATGCCCGCTCACGGCACCCAGAGCATCGGGCTCACCTCCCTTGTAATCCTGTTTCTGTGTTGTGGTCAGCGGGCTCCCGCTCACCTTCCCCTCTAGTATCTCCCGCTCCCTGTGACAGCCTCCGCTGACACGGCATCTGGCACTGGAAGGTGCTCAGCGTGTGTTCCTAGGACAGATGACTTGAAGTGAATGTTGTATTCTGGTTTAAGCTTTTAGTCCCAGGACTTTGGGTCCTCAAGAACCTTTGAAAGTCCTCATTAAGCTCTTTCTAGAGGATCATAAAAGCTTGTATCATAAAAGGTTCAGCTTTTGGCTTGGTCGACCTCTGAAGACGTAGCCTGCACAGCAGGCCTGGGAGGCCCTGAGAAATCTAGTCCAGCCCCTTTGGGTTACTGGTGAAGGCAAGGACACAGGAAAGGGGCAAAAGCTGGCATAAGCTCAAGGAGGTGGCAGAATCACCATCGGACCCTTAACAGCCCGTTTATTTGACCAGGGCTCTCCATACCCCAGGAGGCAGTGTGGGATAGTGGTGAGGAAGGCAGGCTCTAGGAACCAGGCTGCTGGGCTCAAATCCTGGCTTTGCCACTTCTTAGATGAGTGATCTTGGGCAAGTCATTAAACCTGCCTGTGCCTCAGCTTCCTTCTCTGTAAAATGGGGCTAACACTAGTCCCTACCTCCCTAGCTCCTTGGAGGGTTAAATGAAATAATATCTCTAAACACTTAGAGCAATACTTGGCACATAAGAAGCACTACATAAACATTTATTAAAATTATTGTATTCTATAAGATCTGAATAACCTAATAATCCCAATTCAATAAACATTTTCAGGCTTTGTTCTGTGCCAGGAGCAGCATGTGGATGGGATTCCAGATGAACTAGTCATGGATTTGGCCCCCAAGCTGCTTGCAAAATCCTTTTAATGGGAACATCATGAAGAAATGATGGACCTGACCCAGACTTGGGCTTGGAGAGCAGCAGACCCCTATAAAGGCCAAGGGCAGACAATCCAAGCTGTAGCTGTCCACATTATACAGATGGGAAGGTGAAGGTCCCACATGAGAAATCTACTGCTCTCTGTGACCAACTGTGTTTTCCAACAGTGGTGGCAACTATACCTCCCATTCCATGTGCTTTTCTAGAGCCTTGCCACTTCCCCACGAAGAGGTGGCGTCTGATTCCCCTCCTCTTAAATCTGGGCAGGGCTCCCAACTTGCACAGAAGGAATGGAATGCTGCAGAAATGATGCTGAGTGACTTCTGAGGCCAGCTCGAAGAAGGGTGGGGCTGGGAATTGAGGTAGGCTCCGACCTTTGAAGCTGCGAAATTTGCCTTTGGAGTCCTGAGCAGACATTTACGAAACCTGAGGCTGCCATGCTGTGGAGAAGCCCAGGTCACAAGGAGAGGACACGTGTGGGTTCTCTGGCTGACACCACCAGCTGAGGTCCTTGCCGACAGCCAGACATGTGAGTGAAGATGCTTCCAGATGATTCTAGTCCCTAGCTGCTAAGTCACCCCCAGCCTTTGAGTTTTTCCAACTGAATCTTTAGAGAGTGGGTAACAGAGTCAAGCCCGTTCCCTTTCCAAATTCCCAACCCACAGAATCCGTGCCTAAACTAAAATGGCTATTTCAAGCCACTAAGTGTTGGAATAATTTGTTATGCAGCAGTAGTAATAAGAACACTGCCCTCAGACCTTCTGCTAGGACTCATTCTTTTAAGATTCTCAGCCACAGACAACTCTTTCTCCAGAGATCTTAGGGGAAGAAAGCGTGTGCATGGCACAGTTAATAAGATTTTTTTCTTCATGAGTCTAGATTCCCAGAGATCAAAGATGTTACAGCTAGAAAAGTTTCTAGAGCTGGCATGTGTAGGGAAGAAAACCTGTTCCCTTCTTCCCTTCTAGGTTCTTTGGCTGGTCTAACAATTAAACCAACATAAAACAGAGTAACAGGAGAAAAATTTAATTTCATATATACGGGAGTCCATAAAAATATGACCCAAAGAAGTGACCAAAGCAGGCAGCTTTTATACCTTTTTAGACAAAGAAACGAAACATCTGTGAAGAATTGACAAGACAGGAGTTTGGGCTTTGGGCAGTAAATTAGTGAAGAAATAACAAGGTTTGTTTAGACAGCCTTCTCCACCCTAAGTTCCCTACCTCTGGTGATAAGGATGTCTCTCTACCTCCTTGTACAGGGAGGGTACATTTTACATGGGAGATTTATTCCCTGCTTTCAGGGGGATAAAGAAGGGTCAGAGTGTCCTTGCTGTTTCTTAAGTAGATTTAATTCAAAATAATCTATATGCCAGAGCAGCCTACTTTGGGGTGACACTTTCTGCGTCTCCATCACATGCTTGCCAACACGAGGGAGTCATCGCCAGCAATGCCGGCAGAGAGGGCAGAGGAAGGTGGTGAAGGCTCCCTCACCTGCCCTCACAGCCCTTCGGCTGAGCGAGCACGGATCACAGCGGCTCGTGCAGATGAAAATGCCGAACACTGGAGCAATGTTAAGTCCACCTGGACGGATAGAATTTCCCATAAAGGAAGCGACGAACCCTTCATTCAGTTGGCAAGATAGTCCCCACATTTTTTAGCCCCTGTTATTCCTTTACTATCTGCTACTTGCCCAGAATCCTATGTTTAATGTCTATTATTTTGTTCAATCCTCATGATCAGGGATCAGAAGTAGTTTGTCAGCCTCATTTTAGAGATGTAGAAACTAAGGCTCAAAGACTAACCCAAGAGCACATGTATCTAATTAATGGTGAGGCTCTGACTTAAACCATCTGATTCCAAATTCAGGTCTCCTGTTACTGTACTCTGCAAAGAATCCCTGTTCTGGAGCAAAAAATAAAATAAATAAAATAAAAAATAAATAAAGTAAAATAAAATAATTTTACATGATGTCTCTTTGTTCGAAGGTTGTCAGGCAAGTGCTCGTTAAAGGTGTGGCGTTTCTCACTTTTTCAGACCATTCCTAAGTACGAGATTTCTGCACTTCCTTTGTACAAAGAAGTGAGTTTTCTGGTCTGAGTGTTGGCTTTGTGTGGACGTGAGATGAAACCAGAGGTAGTTGGAAATATTTGCTGCTATCTAAGTGCAAGTACTCCCCCCAGGACTGACTTTAAGCCACCAAGTTGACGTCACTGACCGTGGCATTGAGAAGTGACATGCACCTTCTATGCTCCTGAGCCAGGACTAGCTAACTCCAGCCATGGGTGGAACCAGTGCAGTTACAGGCTTCTTGGACCTCTTAGTTTTTCCCAGAGCAATCAAAACAGCTTCCACTCAAAAATTTCAAGTTATCAATGACAGAGAGAAAAACAATGCCACTGTCCCTGAAGCCAGGAGGGTGGGCCTATTTCTGAAGACCTCTTCTATGAAGGGGGACCATTCTGGAGTGGCGAGCAGCCCTCAGCTCCAGAGAACTCCTTGTATCTTTCACCGGTAGCCCAACCGCAATGACAAAGGCATTGAATGCTGATGCCTCAGCATGGCATGACCATCCTGCTCAGGTAGGGGTCGAGGTGGAGGGCGATATTGCAGGGCTGGGTAGGAGACAGACGGTCCCTGGAAAGGAAGCCTCAACCTTGCTCCATAGGTCTGCCATGCAGGCCTGGAGCTCATGGGGTCCCCTTGGCTTCCACTCTTCTGGGACTATGGATAGAAAGAAACGTTGAAGGGAAGAAGGGGGGCCCAGTGACTGCCGTGACTCTTTCAAAGGGGTGGGAATGCCCCGTCTCTCACCACCTGTCTCCCC